>NC_140587.1:329791660-330014160 GCF_964204655.1 Triturus cristatus
AGTCAGACCATGATCACAAAAGTTTTCAGAAGGTGGGGAACACCAGAAATATACTACCAGTTAATGCAAAATGCTAATTCTTCACATCCAGGGATCTGCATCTCCACTTCCTAAGGAATGCACTGTTAATAGACCGGTCAGGAAACGTTTCTTACGCTTTTCCTCATATCCTGCTGTTGCCAATAGTATTTAACAAATTCAAACATTCACAGAGGATTTTAATACTCATCGGTCCACAGTAGGTGAGACAAACCTGCTTCTTGGATCTTATAGAGATGCTGCGCAACAATGTGCAGAGACTACCAGCGTCACAAGGCCTGCTCTCCATGCAAAAGGGAAAGGTTCTCCATCCAAAACCAAACAGAGTCTAGTGGCATGGCACCTAAAGACATAGTATGAACATCCGGGACTTCAGGAAAAAGCAATGGAGTTCCTCGGGGAAGCAAGTTGATAGCCAACAAAGAAATGCTATACAGCCAAATGAGAGTGAAGATGGTGGCAGAGATCTGGCCTTTTTCAGGACACGGACACTATAGTACTCATACCTCACAGACATTCTAGACAGTAAGCAAACATATTTGCCATTGACATAATAAGAACACGAAAAACGAGCTCAACAGGGATATTATAAGAGATTGTATTAAACTAGAAAGGGCTTCCAAAATCCCATGGTTGAAATGTATAAAAGAATTTATGCTGGATCTAGGACACCCAGAATATTATGAGAAGCCAAGTTCCACACACTGGGTCACTAGGAAAGATCTTAAAAAAAGAGTATATGACTCTTCTGGAGTTTGTAGACTCTGTGCAGAAATAGGGAGTCCAACAGTCCTGTCCAATCAACTGTCACTCACTACATATAATGTGCAACCATATCTAAGATACGTGGAGGATTCTCAGGATAGATTTGTCATAACCTGTTTTAGGTTTGGTATCTTCCACCGAATAACATCCTTTCCACAGTGGACGATTGGACAAAAATGCGAACTAACTGTCCATGTGACGATGTGTCAGCCCAATCTACAATTCATTTGGTGATTTTTTTTTTTGCTAAATTTTACTCAATACAAAGAAAGAGATGGATTTTACCAATTTTAAAGATATTGGGTTTTAGACCATGCCGACCTGCATTATTGTTTTTACAATTTTTACCGAATGAGGATTTTACCAGGTCTATAGCACGATTTTTAAGGAACATAATCGGATGCAGAAAAACTGGTAACCTAAATCTCGCATCTTGATTAGATCATTGAATATAATAATCTATAAACACGTGTTTTTATGAAATATGAAATGTGTATGATGATACATGCTGGTTTTTATTGCTTCTGCTTTTGATTTTCTGTGTTTAATCAAATAAAGCATATTGAATTGAATTGACATAGTAAGAAGCTTCTTCACTACACCAGTGATGAAAATATTTCTGGAAGGGGCCAAAAGAATAGCCACACTGAAGAACCAGAACCAATTGGGCCTGGCGGCGCAGGGTACGCCTTAATCTCCTGGGTTCTCCTGCTTCAGCTAACAGAGACACGGGGACACTCTGTCGGCATAAAAGATCAGATTTTATTAGCTGCAGCTAGTACAGTTGTCCTAGAAGTACACACGGTATGTTCTCAGGAGACTGCCCCTTCACTCCGTGGTGCACAATCTTTTATAGTACATAGGTGACATATACATTAACGAAGGACACACCTAAAACATACATAGAGGACCAATAAGGTAAGGTTAAAGACAGAACATGTCCAATAGAAAAGGTTGAAAAACAAAGATATCGAGTAACTCGAAGAAGCCTCTCCTCCATCGGTGTTTGCCATCCCTCCCACAGTTTAAGGTATTAACATGTCTGTAATTGGCTTGCAGGTGGCGAGATACGTTTGTGTGTTTTGGAGGACAGTTGTGAAATGAGAGAATACGAGTGGAGGACAGCGAAGGCCAGAAGATAAGATAAGGTCAGGAGAGAATAGTGTGAACCAACAGATAGTTAAGACAGGGATTAGAAGAACCAGACAGGGATTAGTGTACTCGGCCAGTCTCTAACACCAGCTTCGTAAACAAAGGCACAAGGCTATTTTGACACCATATTGCAGGAAAAGCAGAAAAGACTTCGTTCGTCGTGCTGCCTGAGTGAGGGCAACACAAAATGGCGGCAGAGCACAAAATGGCGGCTCAATGCGATCGTGATCGAAAATCGAATTTCCTCAGACCCTCCTTTTGCCAGAACTCAGGCAAGATACATAGACTCAGGTCAATCTGAGTCGATGTCGATGGCCATGAGGTCATCAAGCTGTTGCTGTAACATCATTCTAATATTCTCTGTTCTTTGTGTCTTGGATTTTTGGATGCACATAGTAGCACAAAGGTCGCAGATGGCGGGACCACAGTGCATACAAAGGCAACAAGAGAAAATGATGGCTAAAACCATACCGAGGAATGTTAGCACCTACCAACCCCATTTACACCGTAGTCCCCAAAACCATCCCAATAACGACCAATCTCCTTCGTCCTGATGAATCGACTCGGAGATTAGATGTAATTTAGAGATGGCCTGGTATACTGTCGGAGCGTCATCAGGTATATAAATACAGCAACTCGATTTGATCAATTTACAGACTCCACCACGATCTGCAAGAATAACATCTAGGGCAACTCGATTCTGTAAAGTCATAAGACGATCCGCTTGTAGTTCTGCTGTAATATTACTTAAAGCTCCTACAGTGATGTCTATGGTAGTCTCTACGACACGAACCAGTTGCCTCATATTCCTGCTGTTCGCCATAGGACCCCAAAAAGGAAGAAATCCCTTTAGGAAGTCTCCTCCCTCTTGACGTGCTGTGCCTTTGTAATCAATAATTTCTCTGCCATATCTGTTTTTATGAAAATTTGAAGAAGCAGTGTATGTAGGGGGAAGAAGAAAAGCTATATAGCAAGTTCCAGAACAACCAGTCGGCATTCATGTAAAGGCTCTATCGTGACAGATGAAATACGTGCCCTGAGATGGCACTAATGGCGGCGAATTCTGAGAGGAGTGGATATAAGTATGGGAACAAAAGCTTTTTCTCTGTTCGGGGTCAGTAGTTTGGCCATTTATATGCAAACAGAAATTGCCTTGATGAGGTACAGTCCAAATTAGTGGAGACTTTCCTTGTTTAACCTTATCACTAAGACTTGTGATGTAATGAGTGACATTCCAATTAGCGTATGCTTTTCTTTCATCGACAGCAATTTTGCTATTTTCCATGATTTTAGCCATAGCTACCATTCCCTTTATCAATGAACTATGACTGAAATCTGGTCCACCAATATAAGAACTGACAGGTCATTTAAATCGGCTTTGATAGGCGTTAGAGAAAATTACAAAATAAGCCCAAGCAGAACCTTCATAAGAGAATGGAAGGGCTAAATATGGCATCCCTTTTTCTGTGGTATGAGGCATTAATCCACACACCCAACAATCAGTTGTATTAATTACTAATTGGTGTTGGAGTAATAATTGAATAAACTAATTATTGTAGTATTCGATTCTTCTTACGAGTTCATGTTGAGGAAGTGTATGAAACAGATGTGGAGAGATAGTAGAATAAGAAGGCACAGAGATAGAAGAAGGGACAACTTTTTGCTGCATAGCATAAACAATCCAACCTATACACGCCAATAGAATACATATTAATATGAAAACACATAGTTATACTACAGCGACTGTATATTATTTTACTATGATTGTTTTTCATTTTGTTCTTTCTCTCTCGCCTAATGTAGTTTCCATCTTCTAAATGGATGCTCACGGCAATCTTCCTTAATCACTTGATTACGATTGTCTGCCGTCCTATGACACTGCAAGTCCTGCAGGCCTATTGCCACTACTCAGGTCACAACCAAGACTCCTACCGTGACCCTGCAACCGGGATAGAAACTACATAGAAGATAGATTTTCAGTTTTTCTTCTTCAGTCTGGGTCTCAAATCGTAGTGGGTTTTATCAGGTACAGTCTGATCCTGAAACAGTGTTCGTGGGTTTGTGGTGTTGAGACGAAAATGTGATGGTACAGCTTCTTGGAGAATGTCGTCTTTCTTTTTCCGACAGTGTTCCATTCAAGTGTGCATCACTAAAAGGTATGAATCGGAGAACCTTCTCACTCTCAGTCACTTATATCCTTACGGACCCACTGATCAAAGGGCAGAGGCAAAGGAACCTTCTTGCAATGCACGCCGTGGATCCAGTTCTTCTTTCCTTCAACCTTCACTGCTGTACGAGTAGCTAGGAGAACCTGACGGGGTTCTCTCCAGCGAGGCTCCAAGTTCTTCGTCCTTTGGAAATTCTTCACACAAACCCAGTCACCAGGTCGGATGGAATGACCTGAGTCTGTGGAGGCCTCTGGCAGAGCGCTCTGAACCTGTTGATGAAGAATACGCAATTTAGTTGTAAGGTCGTGCAAGTAATCAATCAACATTGGGTATGGTGAGTCTGAATACTTCTTAGGGCGAGGGACTCCCCATATATTAGCTGGGTGTCCGAAAATTATCTCATAAGGGCTAAGTCCCAAACGAGAATGTACAGCCGTTCTGGTGGATAGAAGAGCCAAAGGTAGTGCATCGGGCCAACTAAGGCCTGTACTGGCCTGTACTTTAGCAAGTTTGAGTTTTACGGTGCCATTATAGCACTCCACTAGACCCGCTGATTGTGGAGGGTTTGCCGCATGGAATTTTTGTCTTATACCAAGACCTGCACAAACCTTTTGCATGACTTGGCCCACAACTTCGCTCCCATTGTCACTCCAGACAATGCGCGGCAAACCAAGTCTAGGGAAAAACTCTTTTAGAAGTACTTTGGCTGTAGATAAAGCAGTATTGTCTTTCAGGGGGTAAGCCTCTATCCATCAGGAAAAGGCACATACCACCACTAGAACATATTTGAGATTGTTGCATCGTTCCATGTGAATGTAATCGATTTGCAACACCTCAAATGGATAGGTCGGAGGAGCAAAATGACCTGCTGGAGTTGGGGTTCCCTTTCCCGGATTGTACATTAAGCAAATAATGCAATGTTTCACTATATTGTCTGCACACTTCGGTATTCCTTCATTTTGCCATACTGGAGCCAGAAACTTGCATATTCCTTTCTCACTTAGGTGGGCTGGACCATGCGCCATAGTAACTATAGGTAGTACATAAGCGCCTGGTAACAGCCAACGTTGGTGCTCGGACAATTCCACCCAACCTCATCTAACATTCCTGTACTTTCTTTCCACCTACTCAATTCTTTCCCTGTAGCCTCTTCTTGAATTGATTTCACACTTTCTACTGTATCCTCATACATTCCTCTTTCTCTGACCCAATTTGCAGGGCCTGCAACATACATGCGACTTGTAGCATCTCTGGCTGTCTTTTTCGCTACTTCATCCGCAAATGCATTCTCGCGACCAACATAGTCAACAATCTTCTTATGTGCGCTACACTTCACAATTGCTATCTGGGTAGGCAAAGCAAGTGACTCAAGAAGGTCAGTCACCAACTGACCATGTTGTATCTTAGTGCCGTGGGAAGTAAGGAATCCCCTTTCTTTCCACAAACGTCCAAAATTGAACGCCACACCAAAAGCGTATTGACTATCGCTGTACACGTTCACTCTTTTTCCTTTGGATAACACACACGCTCTGGTTAAGGCTATCAGTTCAGCTGCCTGAGCTGAATTATGTCTGATGCGTGCTGTTTCCACGACTGTATGCAAGCTAGTAACAGCATAGGCTGAAGTTGTCTCTCCATTAGGAAGCTTAAAACAAGAACCATCTGCCCATAGCGTTCCATCCGGATTCACTAATGGCGTATCTGTTAAGTCAATTCTACCTTTTGTTTCTTCCTCAGTACGAAAGAAACAATCATGTTGTTCCTGAACACCTTTCTCTTCTGGAAGAGGCAACAGAGTAGCTGGATTTAAAGTATTACATCGTTTGATGTGCACGTGACTAGCCAAAAGCGTCAGCTCGTATCCAGTCAAACGAGCACTCGTAAGATGCTGTGTTTTTGTTCTGTTTAGCAAAGTATCCACTGCATGTGGCACCATAACAATGAGAGTATTATGTAGCACCACTCCAGCAGACTGTCGAATAGAAATTGCTGCTGTCGCTTTGAGACAACTAGGCAATGCTTTAGCTACTGGATCGAACGTAGCCGAAAAATAGGCACATGGCCGCTGTTTATCTCCAAATCGCTGTGTTAAAACTGACAACGCACAACCTTCTCTTTCATGAACGTAGAGTGTAAAAGGCTTACTGTAATCAGGAGTACCTAGTACAGGAGCAGAATACAGAGCAACATGTAAGTCAGTAAAGCTCCTCTGACAGTCGTCAGTCCATGGAAGGGGCTGAGGCGTATCTTTCAAAGTGAGTGCCAACAAAGGTTTGGCCAACAGAGAGAAGTTAGGGATCCACTGCCTACAATAGGAAGTAATGCCCAGAAAGGCACTTACCTCTCTTTTTGTGGATGGCACAGACATTCGCGCAATAGCTTGGATACGTTCTGGGGTTAATAGTCTTCCCTCTTTTGATAAGAGATGACCCAAGTAGGTAACCTCTCGGCGAACATATTGTAGCTTAGAAGGTGAAACCTTGTGATTAAGATCGGTTAAGTGTTGCAACAATGCAACCGTCACATTCTTACATATATCCTCTGAATCAGCAGCGATTAGCAAATCGTCTATGTACTGAATGAGAGCAGCACCAGACGGCAAAGAAAAAGCATCAAGATGACATTTCAGAGCTTGACTATAAATAGAGGGACTTTCACAATAGCCTTGAGGTGCGCGCTTGAACCGGAAGCTTCGGCCTCCAAGAGAGAAGCCAAAAATATCCCTACTCTCTTCGGCAATGGGAATACTAAAGAAAGCATTTTTCAGATCGATAACAGAAAACCAAACCGCTGTATAAGGTATCATCGTCAACAGCGCAGTGATATCTGGGACAACAGGAAACTGTGGTACAACAATTTTGTTTACCTCCCAAAGATCAATTACAAAACGATAAACGGGAGGTTGAGAAGGATCGTGCGTTTAACAACAGGAAGAATAGGGCTATTACATATGTTACCTCTCGTTTCCTCAACCACATCCTTCTGAATCAAATCATGAATGATTTCCAAAAGCACTCTTTCACCTTCAGTGGAAATTCTATATTGAGGAACGCGTGGCAATTCAGCATTGGGCTTGAGAGTAACAACATAAGGTGGAATTTCAAGACAACATCATTTGGACCCGTAGCCCAAAGCGTTGTAGGAAGAGAGAGCAATTCACGTGGGAATTGATCTTTAGACCAATACATTGGAGAAGTCAGTTTCTGTCCTAAAGTGAGATATACACCAGAAGGAGAACAAGATATTGTGGCATATATTCTTTTCAATATATCCAAGCCCAATAGATTCTCGCCGCAACCATTCGTTAAGAGAAGCGGAACTTCTAAATCATAAGGGCCAATTGAAATGGGCAAAGGGCAAGAAACCGGATTACGAACTGGGGCGCCAGAAAAACCTACAGATACATTCGTTAAGCCAGACAAAGGTGCCCCAGGGAGTTTTGAATGAATGATAGAACTTCTCATCGCACCAGTATCTAAAAGAAATGGCTCTGAAATACCCATTGTTGTGACATTAACATAAGGTCCATTCTGATCTACTGGAATCGCCACAACTCCCTTACTTTGTCCATGGCTGTCCTAGTTAACATGAAGACTTTAATTCCCGTCTCCAACATAACAATCCTCATTGTAATACTGTGTAGACCGAGCATTTTGCTGATCAAAGTAGTTCACGGAATTAGAGGGAGGAAGGGAACGCTGTTCATGGGTCAACATACCTCGACCTCTACCTCTGTTTGCTGACTGGAGGCCAGCACGACCTCGTGGAGCAGATAGTGTGCCATTACGCTGCAATAAAACCAGACAACTATTCTTGAAATGACCTTCCTCTCTACAATAGGCACATTGATTAGGACCTAACAAAGGTCGCGGAATATATGGCTCAGGCTTTTGATACACCCTCTGAAACTGCGGAGGCTGTTGAAACTGGGGCTGAGCATAACGAGGTGGATAAGCCTGTTGCAAGAGAACCTTAGTTTTCAATTCTTTAGTCTTTTTCTCTTGCTTATCTTTTTCTTCTTTATCTCTATTTTCATAATATTGAGCAGTAGCCAATATCTGAGCTGAAGAAGAAACAGCCCATGAACTTTCGGAGTCTTTCAGCTTATGCAACAGCTCGGGAAGCAAATTAAATACAAACTTATCTACAAATAATCGCTGCCCACCCTCCGTAGTCATATCCTGACCACTGTGATCAATGAATGTATCCTCGAAACGAGTGAAGAAATCGGAAACACTCATCTTTCTTCTGTTTACACGTGGCTAGTTTATCCCAGTTAACTCTCAAGGCAGGCATCATCGTTTTCATTAATGTAATAATCCTACCAGGGAGTTCTGAAATCAAAGCATCGGGCTTCGCACCACCCACTTGGTTTCTATCTGCGGCAATTATAGCATCCCAGTCTCCACCTAACTCTTGGACATGATTCTCTTTATGAATCCTAGCCCATAATGCTACATTCCCCATCAACATATCGATATCTGCTAAATTCATGATGCAAGCATCAACAGTCTGTGACAATTCTTTATAATAGTTAACACACAAAAAGTCTCCACTGGATCTGTGGAGGAGGGAACTAGAGGCACAGGGGTTCTAGGAGCTGGCAGCCTCCACTATAACTGTTTACCACAAGAAGCCGCTCCTAGTGTGATAACCCAAACGAGTTACAGGAACGTCGTAGGTGTGGGCATCTCACAAAAAGTTACGGACTGGTCTCACACACCACCTGGTGTCATGCTTCATCATTGACCAGTCCTCGCCCTCTAAAACCTTCGTTTGATAGAGGGCTGGCATACACTTGACGACAAGGATGCACTTTCTAAATGCTTAAGTGGGGGCCCGTGAGACTGTGAGTGGGGTTAAAAATCATTATAGTGGTCAAAAGTGATTTTTAATGTGATTGACAACTATATGATATTAAAAATTATGTGTGACGGTGTATGGGGTATTTAGTGTCCCCTAACCGTCCTATGTGTGGTCAACCTGTTTCTGCCATAATGGCCCTGTTGGGTCCGTGGCCTTCATCAGGACCAAAGTATGAATGAGGGCTCCGTTCTTACCAGGTGTTGGTAAGATACTACCACTGTGTGAGTGTAGCATAGGCCACACTTCACTTCCTATGGTGCTTCCAATGGTGAAGCCTATGAGAAAAAGTGAGAAAACAGGATTCATTTAAACCTTGTTGAGTAGAACGTACCTGTAAACGAAAAGAGAAAAGGAATACAATGCATGCATTGAACTCTAAGAGTGAATAAAGTGTTTGTGACTTTGTGACACTCTCTATTTGTGTACACTTTTGTGAGCAATTTCAGCCTGGGAGCAGTAAATGCTGCTACCAAACTTACCCTAATTGGTTGGACAACTTGTCCCAAGGGGGGAAGAGGGACGGGGGAAATCCACCGTTATGTTACTTCTGTTGAAAGAAAAGCACATAGCCTAGTTCTTAATCCAAACTTCAGGGAAAAATGACACACAGACAGAGAGAAGGTCTATCATTTGAGCGAATCCCCAACAGAATTGAAGGGAACATTGGAAGTAACTTGCTTGTATAGTGAAAGTTAATCATTACTACACACGCATACTTCTTAGTCATTCGCATCATCCACACTCTTACTGTAACACGGAGAAGAATATGCCTGTGTCCTATGCGTCCGCTCGAACCTCCCGAGTGCGAGGACTGGAGGGAGCGGGCGCCGTCTTAAATACGCGGTGTAATTGTATTAATTAGACTGGGAGCAGAAAAACAGGTGCGGGGTTCCCGGTGTCAGTAGAGCACCGAGCCTGTAGTCAAGATGGCGGAGGTCGCGTAGAAGAGAGAAAGAGACTCATTGGTGGAGAGCCTGGGGGTGTGTGTAAGCCGTCCTATAGGAAACGAAGGATCGGAAAAGGACGCCGTTCATAGGGCGCGCTAAAGCCTGTCTGGCGAGGTACATAAGATAGAGGCGATTTCATTGGAGATGAGGCTGGCTCGGCGAGGGGTGTCGTAACCTTGTGTTTAATTAAATGGGAATACTGAAGGTATATGAAAACGCGTCATATGTTGACATCGCGACGCCATTGATGCTTAAGCAACCTTGATTACTTGGTTGCCCTTATATTGAATACAGGTTAATAACAGATTATTAAAAGAGTGCATTCAATAGTGTCCCGGTTTGTAAGAAAAGGTGGTGGCACAAACGGATTAATACAGAGGTGTATGTTATAAACAGGGCTCAAGCACTGGAGAGTTCAAAAGTTTTTGAGACACGTTTTTCTTGCTACCTCAACGTGCAATAGAGCTATGCATAGTGTCTGTTGATTTCTAGATTGCTCGTGTATTGAATGCAGGTTGGTAATAGATTATTTAAAGAGTGCATACAATAGTGTCCTGATTTTTTAAAGGAATAGTTGGTGGCACATACGGATTAATACAGAGGTGTATGTTATTAAAAGGGGCTCAAGCACTGAAGAGTTCAAAAGTTTTATCTTTTCTGAGACACCTGTAACTTCTTCTAATTTTGACAGCTCTTTGAAAGCAATATACCGTTGTATCCGCTGGACATTACTGGTTGTGGGGATATATAGGACTTGTAGGTTCACCAAGAACCCGACGAAACCAGAGCCAAAAACTGAGCAGCAACTTGCAATGGTTTTTTATTATGTACCTGGTATATAGTAATTATTCTGTAAAAAAGTGTACATGGAAAAATCGGTATGAAAGACACCTATGTATTTCTGAAATGGGAACAAAATATAGAGTTTAGAAACAGTAGATATTTGCACATTTCTGAAATTGGGATACTCATACTAGCATGAGAATTATCAGTCATTTTTTAGAATGACTTCTTTTTTACACAATGTCTTTCATTTGGAAGGCAGAAATGCATCGAAAGTCAATAGGTAATAACAGTTCCTTTACACATCTGAATTACCCTAGGTCTCCCGATAAAAATGGTACCTCACTTGTAGGGGTAGGCATAGTGGCCACGACAGGAAATGGCTCAAAACCCAACGTGAACACCCCACATTTTCACAATGCAAAATTACCCTTTTTTAGCAAAGTGCCTAGCTGTAGTTTTTTAACCCTAGCTCTGCCGGCACCTAGGGAAACCTAGCAAGCCTATAAATTTTTTAAAACTAGACACCCAGGGGAATCCAGGATGGGGTGACTTAACTGCCTCCCACCAGGTTCTGTTACCCAGAATCCCTTGCAAACCTTAAAAATTGCCAAATAAAACACCTTTTCCCCACATTTCTCTGGTGGAAATTTCTGGAATCTGCGTGGATCCACAAATTTCCACCCACCCCGCGTCCCCCAAAGTCTTCAGAGAAAAATGGTACCTCACTTGTGTGGGTCAGCCTAGTGCCCGCGACAGGAAACGGCGCAAAACATAAGGTGGACACACCTCAATTTCGTAGCGAAAAATGACACTTTTTTGGCAAAGTGCCTAGCTGTAGTTTTTTAACCATAGCTCTGCCGGCACCTAGGGAAACCTAGCAAACCTATACATTTTTGAAAACTAGACACCCGGGGGATTCCAGGGAGGAATGGCTTGCGAGGATCCCCCAACGTTTCCTTACCCAGAATGCCCTGCAAACCTCAAATTTAGCTGAAACAAACACATTTTTCACACATTTTTGTGTGGGAAAGTTGTGGCATCACCGGGCTGACACAAATTTCCTACCACCCAGCGTTTCCCCGGGTCTCCCGATTAAAAACGGTGCCTCACTCGTGTGGGAGGCCCAAGTACTCGCGACAGGCAAGGGCCCACAACGTAGTGAGGCGACATGAAAATTGCCTACCTCAAAACGACCTGGTTTTGAAAGGGGAGTCACCTGGTTTTTGGCCCGGTGCTCGGCGGCCACCTAGGGGAACCTACCAAACCCACACATTTCTGAAAACTAGAGACCCAGGGGAATCCAGGTTGGGGTGACCTGACTGCCTCCCACCAGGTTCTGTTACCCAGAATCCCTTGCAAACCTAAAAAATTGCCCAAAAAACGAATTTTCCCCACATTTCTCTGGTGGAAAGTTCTGGAATCTGCGTGGATCCACAAGTTTCCACCCACCCCGCGTTCCCCAAAGTCTTCCAAGAAAAGTGGTACCTCACTTGTGTGGGTCGGCCTAGTGCCCGCGACAGGAAACGGCGCAAAACGTAACGTGAACACACTTAAATTTTGCTGTGAAAAATTACCCTTTTTTGGCAAAGTGCCTAGCTGTAGTTTTTGAACCATAGCTCTGCCGGCACCTAGGGAAACCTAGCAAACCTATACATTTTTGAAAACTAGACACCCAGGGGAATCCAGGATTGGGTGAATTGACTGCCTCCCACCAGGTTCTGCTACCCAGAATCCCTTGCAAACCTAAAAAATTTCAAAAAAAACCACATTTTCCCCACATTTCTGTGCTGGAAAGTTCTGGAATCTGCGTCGATCCACAAATTTCCACCCACCCCGTGTTCCCCAAAGTCTTCTGATAAAAATGGTACCTCACTTGTGTGGGTCGGCCTAGTGCCCGTGACAGGAAACTGCGCAAAACGCATCGTGGACACACCTCAATTTCGCAGCGAAAAATGAACCTTTTTTGGCAAAGTGCCTAGCTGTAGTTTTTGAACCCTAGATCTACCGGCACCTAGGGAAACCTACCAAACCCACACATTTCTGAAAACTAGACACCCGGGGGATTCCAGGGAGGTATGGCTTGCGTTTATCCCCCAACGTTTCCTTACCCAGAATGCCCTGCAAACCTCAAATTTAGCTGAAACAAACACATTTTTCACACATTTTTGTGTGGGAAAGTTGTAGCATCACCGGGCTGACATAAATTTCCTACCACCCAGCGTTCCCCCGGGTCTCCCGATTAAAAACGGTGCCTCACTCGTGTGGGAGGCCCAAGTACCCGCGACAGGCAAGGGCCCAAAACATATTGAGGCGACATGAAAATTGGCTAATTCAAAACGACCTGGTTTTGCAAGGGGGGTCACCTGGGTTTTTGGCCCGGTGCTCGGCGGCCACCTAGGGTAACCTACCAAACCCACACATTTCTGAAAACTAGACACATGGGGAATTCCAGGAAGGTATGGCTTGCTTGGATCCCCCAACGTTTCCTTACCCAGAATGCCCTGCAAACCTCAAATTTTGCTGAAAAAATCACCTTTTTCACACATTTTTGTGTGGAAAAGTTGTGGCATCACCGGGCTGACACAAATTTCCTACCACCCAGCGTTCCCCCGGGTCACCCGATAAAAACGGTGCCTCACTGGTGTGGGAGGCCTAAGGACCCGCCACGAGATTCTCCCCTTTCCAACAATACCTCTCCTGTCTTTCTACGTGCTCAGGGGGCTGAGATAGCCCCCTGAGCACGTACAAAGTGAAACTGAAATGAGCCTCTTGGCTCATTTCAGTTTCAGTGTAATGACGTGTGCGCGACGATCGTCATTACACTGAAAGCAGGGTGGGGGGGGGGGGGGGGCCTCGGGAGCTGGGGAAGCTCTTCCCCAGCTCCCGAGGCTATTTTCAGTAAAAGGGAATCCCTCAGGTGCCCGCACCAGAGGGATTCCCCAGGGAATGCCTCATGACGAGCTGGACTCGTCATGGGCACAGCCCGACTGTGCTCCATGACGAGTCCAGCTCGTCATGGGCACAGAAGGGGTTAATAAACGGATTATGTGGTTCCTAAATATATAGAAGGCAAATTGACTTATCAATGTGAGTTGGTCTTCCTGATAGTGAAGCGGTAACCCAGAAATATATGGCAAGTAAAAACCTAGTTCAGATATGCTATGGTTGATGCTGACCCTTCTGAAACAAGCATTGGCATAGCCAATAGGTCTCACCTTTGGGAACTTATAAGTATTTAATTATGCAGCACAATATCCTTGGTGCAACATTAACTGTTGCATAGCTAAACACTTATAAGGTCCCAAAGGCGAAACCTATTGGCCGTGCCAATGCTTGTTTTAAAAGAGGGACCACCCTGGCTTGCTTCCATGATCTTGGGACAACCGCCATAGAAAGAGACAGGTTGATCACCTGGCTCAAGGGTGTAAGGAGCACAGGTAAGATTTTCAAGAATTGATCAGGCTTCAGGGGGTTGGTGGGAGAGCCAGACTTAATCCTGCTACAGAGCGGCGCTCTCTGCTGCGCGCGTTAGCTTCGCGAACAGTTCCTGAGAGGCGATACAAGGTTCTTGCGTCTGAAAAGTCCACATAGCAGAAGCAAAGCATATGTTCTGCTTGGGGTTGCGCAGTGCAGCAGGAGATGTGACAGTTCTGCAGAAACCTCAAACGAGCTGGCAGAGCACCTTCAGTCCCACTTGCAAGGGTCCAGGCCCACTTGCAAGGGTCCAGGACTAGGGTAGGACTCGCAGATGGCAGAGTCCAGGTGCTAGGTTCAAGTTTGTTTGAGCCTTCTGCCACTGAGCTTCTAGTCAGGAAGCCATCCAATATCCCTCGGGGTCACTCTGGGGTTGTGGGTTCAACAGATGCAGGTCCAGTCCTTCTCAAACGGGTAAGAGGGCAGCAGGTCAGTACAGCAGGGTAGCAGTCCTTCAGAGTGTAGTGGAGACGGAGTTCCATGTACACACATTGCTATGTTAGCACAAGCGCCTTAGATGTAAAACGCCATCTTGCCACTTTTGCTGCTTTTGCACGCGACACTGCAGGTAGCTGTTATTACAAGAAAATCTCCTTGCTTGCTTTTTCTTCACATGAGAACGGTCTGTTGTTCACATCCCTAGACGTGCCCCGCGACCTTAGTCTGAACACTGTGCAGAAGCCATCAAGGTCAAATAACAATCTATGCTTTTGAATTCATGTTGATCGGCCCACGCTCTAGACATAACACGCACACAGCTGCAAATATCTGAAACTCTGGTGCCTTAAATTGCATTTGCATGTATGATTCAGGCACTTTGGAGAGAACCTTTTCCAGACACAGAGCAGGACTGATCCAGTGATGTGATTCACCTAAGCTGATATTTACGGTATGGGGTTCCCCATTCAAGCCTAGAGACCTTCAATTAGTTTCATAAAACTCGCTTACTAGCGAAGGGAGGGTGGCTTTATTCCACTATCATTTGTAATATGATTTCTCCCTTCATTTTCAATGGTATTGTAACAATGCTGATGATTTTGATTTTAATAATTTGTCTGCTAATGTTAGCCAAAGTACTTCTCCTTAGGGCACGTAGTTAAAAATAAACATTTTAAACTTTACTGTGTGTCCGATTTCTCTTGTTGTGGACTGATATGAGAATAATAACGAAAAGGTGTTTCTGATTCCCTCCATTCCTGAGAGTACTCTAAGTCGCATGTTCCGGGTTGTCTAATCATTGGTAGCTTCGGAATGATACTGAGAACAAATGAGACATTGATGCTAGTCGGATAGGGGTTCTGGGTACTGAGGTGAGATTTTCGTACACCGCAATTCACTGAGGTCCTGGTTTCCTGCGCATAGTTCTGTGCATGAGCAGAATCCCTGCAACAAGAGCAGCAGTACAACAGAGTGGCAGGCCTTTCAGCAGCACAACAGTCCTTCCTCGAGGCAGAGTCCACAGGTCCCCATGTGTACTGAAGAGTTTGGTCTAAGGGTCTAATATGTATACCTGGTGCCCACTCTGAAGTAGAGGAAGCTTCTAGAGGTTTCCACCCTAATGAGGTATCAGGCATTTCCTTCCTCCTTGTCGTGGCCCCCACCTTGTCTGGCGTCACAATAGTCTAGTGTCAAACTCCTTTGTGAGAGTGCTCAGGTTTAGCTTTTGTGATGGGCAGGTGTGGTAGGCGACAGCTCTTCCTCATCATTAAGTCAGTGACCTTTCCTGCCAGTACCTATTCTCCCTTTGTCTCACTGTCTGGGAGAAATACACAAAGATCAACTTCCAGCTGTACCTAGTCATGTGACCCAGGATCAGACTGTAGGCATCAAGTGGTTAGGACAAGAAAATACCAACTTTCTAAAGGTCAAAGAACACGAATGGGTCTTGGCTCCAATCAGTAAGGCTGAGCCTCAAATACAACAAAACAACAAATTACCAATACTGATATTCAATCAAATATTTAATTCAATGGTGCACAGAAATGAAATCTATGACACCCTTTTCAATAATTGAATTATTTAAACTTTATTTATACTTTCTTTTGTTTTTTGAAATTCACAGAAATTATTTCTAATGTACTTCAACACTTCATATCGAAAAAATGGTAATAAAAACATTTTCATCCAATCAGACCACATGTGTTACCAAGCTAACCACACTCTTACACATTCCTTGATACTAACATACCTGATTCACAGCATTTGCACCCACACTACATATCAGCCATACACAATAACCTCAGCCTAGCAAAATATAACTATACAATCAATTGAGAAAGCCTGGGGTAACAACCAAACAAAGACAGGATTTAGACAATAGTCATTCAAGTGCACTAATACACTGTATAGACAGCTTTTTAAATCGATATCAAATTCACAGTGCACAAAAGCAATCACTTTTTTAAAACAAGTTTGGTATAAAACACGCAAGGTCGGCGCGTTTCGAACCCACTCCTTACGAGGGTTTTCCTCAGGACCACAATAGCTGTAATAATAAAGAGAACACCAAAACTATGTACATCAAAACTTATTCACCTCAAAACATCCAGAAACCACCACCAATATCTGTCTATTTACCTCTCATCTTGTATCATTGATTCCAATATTCAATGGAGATATATCTATTGGTAAGATATCTGAAAATAATCAAAAGAAAAAAGAATAAAAGAAAATAGCCCAAAAATAAACTGAGGCAATTGAATTCTGCCGAAAAATCAGTTTAAAAACTTTCTGTTTGAGGCATATGAGCTGCAGATTGTACACTTTGCATAGATCGCCATCTGGTGTTGGGACCGGATGGTTGCAGTTTGTTTTTGTTCTTTGGACAGTCTTTGGAAGTCACGAGTTCGGTGACTCCTCCTTCGGTCCGTACTGCGCAAGGGCTTCGGCTCCATCCTCAGATTGTTTTTTTCCGCCATCGGGCTCGGATGTGATACTTCGTGCTCCGGCTTCGAACTTCTACGGTTCCAGCCTCGACGGAAAATCCTCGTTCGCGTTTCTTCATCTATCTTCATCTCTCGAAGAGGCACTTTTCTCGATTCCACAGATCGGCACCGGCCTTCGGGCCCTCCTCGACTCCGGTCCCGGCCGATGGAAAGGACTCCGTTCAAAAAGTGCCCAAAATGTGGGTCTAAATTTCCCCACACCGACCTCCATCAGGTGTGTAACCTTTGCCTCTCTCCAGAACACGAGGCTAGAGACTGCCCCGCCTGTAAGTCTTTTCGGTCAAAAAATACCATCCGGGATCGAAGAGCTCGACGCACCATGGCGCATTCGTCGACCGCGGCTCCACCGGACATCTTCGGGGACGACACCGAAGCTTCGGGGCAACACCACACCGAGCAGGAGGAAGACATCGTCCGCGCTTCCGTGGCCGACGACTCCGACCTGGAGGACATCACACCGGCGCAGAAGGTCGTGAGTACTCTACCCCCTCCCACCCCCGCGCCCAAATCCAAAGAGACTCAGGTTACACCTTCGCCTTCGGGCCTGGGGAAAACCAAACACGCAGCTTCTATCACCCCACCTTCGGGCCCGGTGTCGAAGCCTCACAAGTCTCACGGCAGCTCGGGCTCGAGCCAGCCGACGCCTGGTGCCGATAAACACCGTTCGGCACCGAAGAAAGTGACGCCCAGCTCGACTCCGAAGCCACCGGTGCCGAAGCCTGGACTTTCGGTGCCGACGAAACACAAGCACAAATCCCTCGGCACCGACGCTCCGGCGCCGAAGCCTACCTCGACGCCGAAAAAAACGGAGGTTCCAAAAAGACATGGCACAGAGAAACCACCCAAGTCCTCGGCTCCGAAAACATCGGCGCCACCGGACCTTTTTACACATGATCCTTATCAAAAAACCTTATCAAAGGATCCAAAGACTGGGCTATTGACTTTGACTGCCAAGAAAAGACGTCTTGACACACCAGCTCCTCCTCCACCACCCAAGCGGAAGGACTCTGCCACATCTCCTCTCAGAGTGCCCTCCCCACCACCTCCCACACCTCCTCCTCCTCCTCCACCTCTTCCACCTCCTCTTCCTCCCAGGTCTCTGCCACCCTTGCCTCATCATTCCCCGACCCCAGATCCGGATTACGGGGATCCAGATTATGACCCGGCGGACGCCCCTATGGACCCCACACCACCAGGGACCCCAGACCCATGGGAGGATTACCAAAACCCTGACATACCAGATGTGCCTCAGGATGACCTCTACCCATCCAGGCCATCTCCCCCAGAGGACTCACTAGGGTTTCACCACTTAGTGCAGAGAGCAGCACACTACCACGGGGTGGAACTACATAGCGAACCAGTTGAGGAAGATTTCTTACTGGATACGTTTGATATTCACGATAAATCTACAGCCATCTTTCCCATGCTTAAGGGTGTTACCAAACATGCTGCAGAGGTGTTCAAAGACCCTGTCAGGGCCAGGGTCTTAAACCCCAGAATAGAAAAAAAGTACAAAGCAGCACCCACAGACCCTACATACATTAAGGGCCCTGCTCTCTTAGATTCCCTAGTTGTGTCCACAGCTAGAAAGCGGTCTAACTCCCAGTCCTCAGGTGAGGCCCCACCGCCAGATAAGGAATCAAAACTCCTAGATGCGTCTGGTAAACGCACTGCCTCGCAAGCCGCGAACATCTGGTGCATTGCGAGTACACAAGCGCTGCTTGCGCGTTATGACAGAGCACACTACGATGAGCTTGAGGCTCTTATGCAGCACCTCCCGGAAAAACACAAACGTAAAGCTCATGACCTAATACAGGAGGGAAAGCTCATTACGAACACCTCCATTAAATGTGCCCTCGATGCAGCGGACACTGCTTCTAGAGCCATAAATACTAGTGTCCTGCTTCGTCGTCATGCCTGGCTCAGGATCTCAGGGTTCAAGCCAGAAGTCCAGGCATCCATACTAAATCACCCCTTTGACCAACAAAATCTCTTTGGGCCAAAGGTAGACGAAGCATTAGAAAAAATGAAAAAGGACACGGACACTGCAAAGTCTATAGGGGCATTACAATCACAGACCCCCTAAACGCTCCTTTCGGCGTTCGTCCTTTCGTAGCACAGGCAGAGGCTACTCCACCGATAGTGCCTCTACCTCCTACAAGTCCCCTCCTCAAAATACCTTTTCAAAGGGCTACCAAAGGGGTGGATACAGGGGCAACAACAATAAGGGCAGGGGCAAAACTAACACCACCCGTTCTGCCACCCCGCCCGCACAATGACTTCCCTCCGCTCCCCCCAGACCATCCCACTCCGGTCGGGGGCAGACTGCGACACTTTATCCACGCCTGGGAGTCCATAACATCGGACAAATGGGTCACCCAAATTATTCGGTCAGGGTATTGTCTCGAGCTAACATCTACCCCACCCAATATCCCACCAAGGCACCGTCCAATGTCTCAGGAACGTTCCACACTGCTCAAACAGGAGGTGCTCTCCCTCCTCCAAAAACACGCTATAGAGCAGGTCCCCGTCAATCAGCAAAATCTAGGGGTTTACTCTCTGTATTTTCTAATACCGAAAAAAGACGGGACCCTGAGGCCCATTCTGGACCTCCGGCCTCTAAATGCATACATACATTCAGACCATTTCCACATGGTCACCCTACAACAAGTACTCCCGCTCCTCTGTCAGGGAGACTTTCTCACTACCTTGGATCTGAAAGACGCATACTTTCATATTCCAATACACCCTTCTCACAGGAAGTACCTCAGGTTTGTGGCGGACGGTCAGCATTACCAATTCACGGTTCTCCCCTTCGGGGTCACCACCGCACCACAGGTGTTTACCAAATGCCTAGCGGTAGTAGCAGCACACCTCAGACGTCAACATATTCACGTCTTCCCTTACTTAGACGACTGGCTGATAAAAGCCGCGTCCTACGACCAATGTGTGCAACATACAAACAGCACCATCCAACTGCTCCACCAGCTAGGCTTCACGGTGAACTACCAAAAGTCCCACCTCGTACCATCTCACACAAAGCAATATCTCGGGGCCACTATAGACACCTCCAAAGGTATAGCCTATCCCAACTCAGCCAGGATCGCAAGCATACAAGCCTTGCGCCAAACGTTCATTGCTCAGCACTCTCTCCCAGCGAGAGTGTTTATGAAGCTAATAGGGATGATGGCATCTTGCATTTTCATAGTCCCCCAAGCAAGACTCCACATGCGTCCACTCCAAGAGTGCCTAGCACAACAGTGGAACCAGGCCCAAGGACAGCTGACGGATCTGGTGTTGGTGGACGGCCGCACCCATCACTCTCTGCAGTGGTGGAACACCACAAACCTTTCCAAAGGGCAGCCGTTCCTGGACCCGGTTCCTCAGGTGATTCTAACAGTGGACGCATCGCTCTCCGGCTGGGGAGCGCACCTCCTACACTTCACAATGCAAGGTCTATGGACGCCACAGCAAAAGTCGCTCCACATCAACCATCTGGAGCTCTTGGCGATCTTTTTAGCCCAAAATCCTTTCAAAAACAGATTTCAGCCAAAGCAGTCCTCATTCGCACAGACAATATGACTGCAATGTATTATATTCAAAAACAGGGGGGGACACACTCTCCCCAGCTCTCCCGCTTAGCCCAGAGCATATGGAGATGGGCAATTCCACAAAACATCTTTCTCCTGGCACAGCACGTCCCAGGCATACAAAATACCATGGCAGATCTGCTCAGCAGACAAACGCAACAACTACACGAATGGGAACTGCATCCACAAGTTCTTCGCCCATTCTTCCACAAGTGGGGGCATCCTCAGATAGACCTCTTCGCCACCCACGAAAACAAAAAATGCCCAAGATTCGCCGCCAAATACCCACACCCATTGTCCAAAGGCAATGCGATATGGATGAACTGGTCAGGCAGATTTGCATACGCCTTTCCACCTCTCCCACTAATTCCATTAGTGGTCAGGAAACTGCAACAGCACTCCCTCACGCTCATTCTGGTAGCCCCAACATGGGCCAGGCAGCCGTGGTACACCACACTATTACAACTATCAGTGGTACCACATCAAAAACTGCACCTGTCCCCATGCCTCCTAACTCAGAACCATGAAGAAATCAGACACCCGGACCCAGCGCAGCTCAACCTTGCGATCTGGCTCCTGAAATCTTAGAATTTGGGTACCTTAACCTTCCCCCTGACTGCATGAATATTATCAAGGAAGCCAGACGTCCTACCACTCGAGCATGCTATGCCGCTAAGTGGAAGAGATTTGTTGTTTACTGCCGTAACAATACAATCAACCCTTTAAATGCATCCATACAACACATTATATGCTATCTGCTCCATCTTCAAAGGTGTAACCTGGCATACTCTTCCATACGCTTACACCTAGCAGCGATTGCTGCTTACCTGCAAAACAGACAGCATTTATCACTGTTCAGGGTGCCTGCTATTAAAGCCTTTATGGAAGGCCTTAAACGCATAATTCCACCCAGGGCACCGCCTTCTCCTGTATGGAATCTAAATGTAGTTCTTACACGGCTAATGGGTCCGCCCTTCGAACCACTGCATTAATGCGAGCTACAGTTCCTCACCTGGAAAACCGCTTTTCTAGTGGCTATCACTTCCCTTAGAAGGGTTAGTGAAATACAAGCGTTCACTATACAGGAACCCTTCTTACAAATACATCACAGCAAAGTGATACTTCGTACAAATCCAAAGTTTCTGCCCAAGGTCATTTCCCCCTTCCATCTCAATCAATCGGTGGAATTACCTGTTTTTTTCTCGCAACCTCAATCAGTTGCGGAAAGGGCTCTACATACACTTGATGTTAAGAGGGCTTTACTGTACTACATACAGAGAACACAACCTTTCAGGAAAACTAAACAATTGTTTGTTTCCTTCTCTCCACCGCATAAAGGAAACCCCATCTCTAAATCAGGGATAGCTAGGTGGATTGTAAAGTGCATACAAATTTGCTATCAGAAGGCAAAAAGAACATTATCTGTTCCACCTAAAGCCCACTCTACTAGAAAGTTAGGGGCTTCTATGGCTTTTCTAGGGAACATACCCTTAGATGACATCTGCAAAGCAGCCACATGGTCAACACCGCACACCTTCACAAAACATTACTGTGTAGACGTGCACTCCAAGCAACAAGCTAGTGTGGGCCAGGCTGTACTAAAGACACTATTTCAAACCGCTGCAACGGATACCGGTGGTCGCCGCTAAGGTTGGATACTGCTATATAATCTATGCAAAGTGTACAATCTGCAGCTCATATGCCTCGAACGGAATATGCTACTTCCCAGTATGCATCTGTTCTTGGCATGTAGAGCTGCAGAGTTTTACACGCCCACCCGGCTACCTGTATCCGTTCCAGTCTATCTTATTTAGATACAACACACATGGGTTTCTCACTGTTATTACTACGCTCCATCATTTCCCTGTTGGCGAAAAACAATCTGAGGATGGAGCCGAAGCCCATGCGCAGTACGGACCGAAGGAGGAGTCACCGAACTCGTGACTTCCAAAGACTGTCCAAAGAACAAAAACAAACTGCAAACATCCGGGCCCAACACCATATGGCGATCTATGCAAAGTGTACAACTCTGCAGCTCTACATGCCAAGAACAGATGCATACTGGTAAGTAGCATATTCCTTTCATAATATACGAACTTAAACTATTTAGAAGTAACAGGACTTCGTAAAAAATCTTTTTGTCCTCCTTAAAATAAAATACCAAAAGAAGTTTTGACTTTTGAAAAACTGGTTTTGTCTGCTATTTCTAATATGGAGAAAAGAAAAAAGTGTGTAAAATATAATAATTCAAAAGAACAAAAAGAAGCCATCTTCTCCTTAAAAAAATGACAATTTTGGTAATCAAGCAGACAAGGGTGGATCTCTGGTAGTCTGGGGTACCACCAATTATACGCAGGAAGTCATGAGACAATTGGACAATACTGAATGTTATAAAAAGATCGCTCGAAATCCACAGGGCCAACTATTCGAAATCTTAAAGGCTGGTTGTGATTCAGGTTTTTTAGGTCCTAAGTAATATCAATTACTGCAAAATAAGCAGCATAATAATTTTGTGGATCCCTGATGATTCTGGAACTTTTCCTTCACTGAAAAATGAGGTTTGCAAGGGCTCATGGGTATGGGTAAGAAATAGTTCTGAGACCCTGCAAGTCGCACCACTCTGGTCTCCCCCAGGTGTCTAGTGGTCAGAAATGTCTGGATGTGGTAGGTTTTCTTGGGTGGCAGTAAAGCCCCGGCCTAAAATCCATAGCAAAAAACAAGGGGTCAGTTTTGAATGGAAAAATTTGATCTGTCCATGTTGAGTTTTGTACCCTTTCCTTTCATGGACGAAAGGCTCACCCACAAAACTGTAGTACAAATTTAATCCAGAGACGAGAAAACGATATTAGGTAGGGCATTTATGGATGCCCTCAAACTCCTGAACTTTTCCTCACAGAACTGCAAGGAAAATGTGTGTTTTATCCAACGTTGTGAGGTTTTCAAGTGCTTCTGGGTTAAAAAAAAAAAAAGGCCTTGTGATAGCTACACAAATCACAGTGCCCTGGTCTTCTGGATGTCTAGTTGTCAGAAATGTCTGGGTTTGGTAGATTTCCCTTGCTGGCAGGTGAGCTACGGTTAACATTATGGAGTGCTTACAAAAAAAAAAAGATGTGATTTTGCTTCAGGTTGTCTCCAGGTTCCGTTCTAGAACATTTTATTTTGCAGACACTAGGATCCACCACTCAAGTGAGGTACTGTTTTCATCAGGACGTGTGGGAACACAGAGTAGTAGAACGTTTGTTATTTCAAATTTATGTGCATTAGTGGCTTCTATTTATATGCAAGAAAGAAGATCTTTTTCAAAATGCCCTTTGAATCACATGATAGTTTGGGTAACACCAAATTCAGAGGTACAAATGCCCATTGTTTCTAAAATCAGTACACTTGAGAAATCCATAAGTTTCATTCATACCTATATTTCATTCATTATATTTTGCCATATGATTTGCTGTATAGTTGGTACATCATGAAAAACAATATAAAGTGCAGCTCAGTTGTCCACTGTGGGTATGGAGTGTTTTTTAAGAACCTACAAATCCTATATATTCCAATGAGCAGAAGAGTCTATAGGGCATAACCACATTTTGCTTTTGTAAACTAGCTTTCGTTACAGAAAAATTACAGATAAAAACTGTGTCACAAATGGCTGTCTTTTCCTACTTATTTTCATGATTTTTTAAAGTTTCTTTTGGGAAAACTTTGAGGGATCAAGACAAATTACCCCTTACTGAATGCAGAATTTTGGCTACTTAGCAAAAGTGTTTTGCTTTCCAGGATCACCCATGGATTCACATCTGTTTCTACATAAACGGCAAGTAGGTTGAATCCACAAAAAGTAGGAAAAATTAACTATCTGTTAGAAAAATGCAAAAAACTGTGGTAGAAAATGTTACATTTTTTTTATACAACACCACTTGTTCCTGAAAGTCTTGATAGTTTGGTCGATGGTGATCCTAGCACAGCAAACCTTTCATGGATCCCATTGTTAGGAAAAAAAGAATCTTCCTCTTTCATACATTGCACTATTTCCCATTTTTTGGTTAACATGAAAAAAAACTATTTATGGGCTGGCAAAAATCATGACTCCAAATCCCTTCTACGTCGAACTGTTTCAACAAATTCAGTGCTATTGCATGTTCTTGAATGCTTCTTAAATTGTAAACAATGCTGACCAGAGCGAACGAAGGGAAGGTAGGTAAGTGGTCGGCGACAGGTGGTGTATGTCAAGGCCACCTTGTAGCAACTGTCATTATTCAAGGGCACTGTATAGTATTTGTTTTCTGTACATATAAAATATAAACGAGCTCAAATATTCCATGAAGTACCCTCAGAGTTTCTTACAAATGCAGTCTTTCTTGCAAATAACCTTTTTCTCTTGCTGGAGATGCAGAAGAAAATCCATCCCAAAATAAATCTGCACCACTTTTAGTGTATTTCAGGATATTTTGATAATTTCATGAGGCCCATTTTGATCAAGGATGTAGCGTGGAAGAAATTATTTGTTGATTGCTGCTCGATATTCAATCATTTAACAAATTTGATCTGGTACTAGCACCACTAAATCCGAAACAGATTCAACTGTTTATATCGTTGTAAATACACATTTGCTTCTGTGTTGCATATCTGAATATGTTTTATTATTCTTTCTGAACAGTTTGAAAAAAGCAAATATTGCATTTGAGCACATGTTTGAAGAAGTTCCAATTATAATTAAGAATTCACATCTGAATAATGTGCTACTGTGGGATCTGGAGCAGAAATCACCTGTATCTGACAAACATGAACTATTGAATTTGGCCAGCAGGTAAGATTTCTGTCTAAAAAAAAAAAAAACCAACAAATCCATTTCGATTAAATTTACTTAATTCTGCAAGGACGCACACAATTGTTACATCATCAAAGTTATTTTCTCGAGTTAGTGGCTCTCTGTTTATACCATGTTCCCATGCAGACTGCAGTATAGAAATATCAAATTGACTAGGGAACCTCAATACAAAAAAAATAAGTTTGTGCTCTTCATCCCCCTCCTACTTTTCCTGTTACTAGTACATCAACTGCGTATTCTCATTATACTTTTTTCGTGTTTGTCTGCTTAATCCATGAATCTGACAGCTAATGCTTACTATGAACAAATTCTCCACTCACTGAAGCCCAGAGCTTCACAGTTTCCAATTGTTTTCAGGGTGGGCACTTCATAATTGATTATTTCCCTTGTACATCATTACTTGTGTTGATTTACTTGTATGCCAAACTATTGTGAGTACATTGGTGAGAGTGAAAATGTAAATACTCATGTTGGTTCTAAAAGCATAGCTAGTATTTTGAGAAATAAGATGGAGAATAGGAGAGGATAAAGGGAACTCAACTTTTGTTCTTATTGCTCTACCAAAGCAGTACCTTCAAAAAGCAAATACTGTCTATCCTGTATCAAGCCCTTTTCCTTCAAGAATGGGTTATTGTCTGAGAGTTTCCTAGAAGGCCAGGAGTGGCTTGTTTCCAAAACAGACCGAAAGTGGAGATTGCCACAATGATACAGATGTTGCAAACAGAACTTGTTCAGGGACTGCTGCTATTAAAAGACCGGAAGTTGAAGTAGTTGGTTGCAAGAATGACCCAAAAATATTGACATTGCCCTGAAAACTGGGCAATTAATTAGAATAACAAGGCAACGGAGAAGAACAACAAAAAAAGAGTTAAGGAGAAGCAGATGCAAGTTTTGCTTATCTTCATGAACAAGAGCAGGAAGTGAGCAAACCTCTGGAACAGCGGGCAGAGTTTAAAGGGAGTGTTGTAGGTGAAAAAATAAGAGTGCAGAGTACAACACTATTTCATGGTAGTGAAAGGTCGCAAAATACTCAAGCGTTAGTATTAGCGTGTGGAAACTGAGCAGGACCCTGAAATTGGGAAAGAGTGGAAAAATTGAAACCCTGCAAGCCTGACTTCTGGGTCAGGCTTGACCAACTTGATTTTAATTTGAGTCGCTTACTGGGCTCTTCATTATTATTTAGAAGCACTGAATTGTCAAGTCCACGTGTGGGACTGTTATGTCTATAAAAAAGATCCTTCTTGGAGGAGTAACTATTTCTTCTCCTCCAAGATATCTTCATTATAAACACTTAATTGTCGAGCCCATGCTCAGTTTGGTGCTTATGTCTATAATGAACATTCCCCTGGAGACAAACTAAGATTACAGATGTCACTATTGCTTAATGATTAATCCTCCCCCTATGGTGCAGATTCAGCCACGATACGAGAACATAGATAAATTAAATGTTAAGTTTTACACCATCCCAGAACCCTTTGTTAGTGGACGGGGTGGCTGACACTCTGAACAAGTGTTGGTGAAAACAATTGGTCTAGACTATAAGACCTAATGGCTTTGTCAATAGTTTTTTAGGTATGTTTTAGAATATTGCAGCAGCATGGTGTGGCTTAAAAAAGACTGTAAAAAGTGTGGCTACTATGTCATTTTGTAGGTGTGTGCATGTATTCAACACACGCACCTCCAACAGAACACTGCCTTTTTAAAAAAATGTTATTGATGGATGGATTGGTAAATAAAAAAAAGAAGGTAGCACAAATCTGCTCATTTAAAACATAGCATGAATGAGTGGATTGCGGGACCATGTTGGGCTGGGGTGGAGGGTGAAGAAACAAGAGGGTGAGGGAACGGAACAAAGGCGAAGGCACGAGGGGACAAAGAGTGAAGGTCCACGGTTCAACACAGATGGCAGAGGGTGAAGGAACATGGTGAGAAGGGAGAGTTGAATAAGATGGATGGCGGTGGGCTTTAGCAACATGGTGGGCCGAGGGGAAAAGCAAACACGGCGGAACAGAGGAGAAGGAACTCGGTGGGCCGGAGGAGGAGGAGACAACATAGCAGGCCAGTGGAGAAGCATCATGCTGTAGAGAACACGGTGAAAGCACATGCTATCTGGTCATTATTCAAAGATATCCATTGCCTACTGAGAAGCGGTGGTATCTTTGGCGAGAAAGTCCTAAAGGACAAAGAGCAAAATAAAGAATATTTCCTTGAATGTGGGGTTGAGAGGGCATTTAGGTATGTGACGTCATGGGGTTGGAGGGAAAAAGCACAGAAGATGGCAAATGGTGGAGAAGGGGAATGTAAAAAGAAAGCATACTTTTTAACCTGAACTATATAAATATTAGACTGTACTTTTACATTAGTTTTGAGGGCCTGTAGAAGTACAATTTGCCAGAAATATTTTTTTTCAGGACCTGTTATCAATTGGCATGAGTAAATCTAGAATTTTCAGAACCGGTTTCCGCTCGATTTGCTCACAAAGATGAAGTTAAGTTTTATATATCTATGCCCATTGTTGAACCAGCAGTAACATATGTTTCCTTCTACACAAACCCTTTTCCGTATTCTGTATTGATGTTTTTGTACGTTTTGGCATTATGCGGTACTAGGTTGTATATGTGTAAAATGGGTGCCGTGAACCACTGTGAAGGTTTATGTACACCCACAAAAATCCATCCTTCCAGATGGCCAAACCGCTTCCTCTCTATGTGTGCCCTGTTACTCTGGATTTTCCCACTTTCCACTGAAAAATTCACCACTAAGGCAGATTATCTCTAGTTAATAATGGAATGCGGATAGAAATCGCCTCACATTACGATTCTGTAAAACAAAAATTGCCAATGTATTCCTTCAAATTTCACTTATTGTGCAGCTGATTTCAAGTTGGGTGAATAGAACTTGTTGTGAACAAGTGCACACTTAAAATGCCAGTATTGTTGGTTTTAAACAATAAGACATTTTTCAAATTTTGGAAACATCTAATATGACACAAATTTCGCTGGTTGGCGGAACAGAGCTGTGACAAGGGATTGGATAGTTGCAAAAAGACTCCAAAAACAAAGTGGATGTGTATGAGAAGTGGCAATCCTGATCCTCAAAAGCAGTGAAGTTGAAAACCTGACTCTTTTACTGCCAGGTCACTAATTTTAAAGAAGTCTGGAGGAGCGCTAGAGAGTTTTGATCCTCTATCCCTCCCTTCCTTGTATGGCTAGGCCTTTAGCATTTCTTGAATGTTTGCATGCACAGATTCTGTTTCAGCACTTGTTGATGAATCTGGCAGTTCACTGGCTGAACATGCGATTTCGGCCAAATAATATTTTCTTCTTTTCTTCATTAGTACTTAGTGATTAGAAAACAACAAAAGTAAAATGCTGTGCTGCTTACACCGATTCTGCCCCCTCAGTGACTTGTTTGGTTTATGGAAGAGTTCCTGGTAGTCTCCAACAGTGATTCTGCAGATCCATGGTCACTGACAGAGTTGGCAAAAGCCTAACTCTACCATAACTCCAAGTCCCTTTTTATACTGAGGGTCCACCAGAAGAGCATTGTCCATAGGACCACACCAACGTAGCCTTGAAAGATGAAGAGTTGTCTTCCAGATAGTCTGCACTAATCTCTATTGTATTTGATTTGTACTCTAATACCTTGGATACCAGCTAAGCCTTAACAGGGGACAGCCCCAAGCACCCCCAAACAGATTTATAAGGCTTCTAAGGTCCCTAAACATAGTTCTTAATTAATGCTTGTTTCCTGGTCAACTCTGCAACTGTGTCTACATGGAAAGGTAAAGGAATGTACACCGTAGTCAAAGCACTTGGTATTGCCAAGATTCACAAATTACTATAGTCCATTCCCCAGTATATCTGGCATTGTGGGCTAGAAAGAAGTAAAAACAACTCACCCTTTGACTGATGCAGGTTTCATCAACTTAATTCTTTTTCAGTGTACACTATCTATAATTTACCATATTGTCATTTGAGGATGTGGATTTCCTAAAATAATTTACTATTAAGTAATGTCAGTCTTCAGTGCACATGAATTTGTGAATATGGATTTGCTTCTTCACTGCGGACACTTCTTGTTAGAATATTACTTTACAGTGAGGTAATATTCAGTAACTGGTTCGGCCAGCGTACACCTGATTGTTTCACCACAGCATAAGCTGCCCTAATTGGTCTGAGCTTTCTTCCCTCACAGTTATATACTTTATGCTTGAAGGTGTGGTTCGGATGGGCGGTTCTGTAAAGGCGTACTGGCCTATAAAGCGTAATAAAACTTTTTAAAAATGTGTCCCTTTTCCAATGTAAGTTGTGAACGAATACATGTGGACTATAAACCTATGATTTACAATTTGTGCTTTTGGTTTTATGATATTTAATTTTTTAACATTTCTATTTCATCCCATATGTATTTTGTGTTTTGGGAATAGCGGTTTTCACAAAATGTTGTTTTTCCATAAGTTTATAACTGAGGAACGTGCATTCATACTTTGATACCTGACGCATTTTAGCAAATTAAGCAGCCAAATATAACAAAACAATACACTCGCAGATAAATGACTATTATACTTGATAAATATATATATATCTATTTATTAACATATGCCTAAAATAAAAAATAAAATAAATATGCCTCTATTTAAGGAATTCCTATCTGTTTTTAGGTTTCGCCTCGCAGCGCATGCGCTGCTCCCTTGGCGAGAGATTTTGAGGATAAGGGGTTTTCAGAAGGGGACTCGAAGCCCCGCCCCTCATTTTCATTGGCTTGCTTCACCTCTTATGGTAAATGGTGGCCTGCCATTGGAAATGGTGTATTTTGGTTGCCGTCCTTTCGCCTTTTCGGCCGGCCCATCCGGACTGGCTCGTCTGCTTTGCGGCTGTCGCAAAGCAATTTCTTATCTTTAGTAGGGGCCATATGTTTTCACTCACCCTCTTGTTTATATTTGCATCGCACTTTCACTTTAAGTGAAAGCCCGTTGCAAAAATAAACACAGGCTGAGTGAAAACAGATGGCCCCTTGCCATCCCGCAATGGCGAGCGCTTGTCGTTTATGCTATGGTAGTTGACGGCCGAAGGATAGGGGCCCGCATGACGTTAGTGACCGAGGCCCTACAAAAGCTTCTGATATGGGTTGACAGTAGTGGTGGCTGCATTTCTGTTCTTTTGGACGGAGCTCAAAGGGTTGCTGGTTGTGACTTCAGGGGTGCTTGATGTAGGGTGTTGATATATTTGCGGGAAATGTTTCATAGAGCTTATGTTGATTAATTTGTCGAGAGGAGAGTGAGACACCCCTTCTGTGTGTATAGCATGAGATGATGAGTTCTTTCTAAGCAAAGTGTTTTCAATAGTTGTGGGGTGTAGATGACAAACTGTTTATTTGCCGCCATCGAGCCCTCCCCTTAAAAACAAACACAGACTGTGAGCTCCTTCCTCACCAGCGTAACTCGATGCGGCCCACGACCTATCCACCGGCTGTCAGTCCCGCAACCCAAGCCTCCTATGGCTGCCCGGGCAACGGGTGTCCTTCGCTCTGTCGTCTGCCGCCGAGCACCGTGACTGACCGCGAGCGATGTGCTAGGGTGGGTACCAGTGCCACTTCGTCGGTGGTCAAGAGCGGGCGTTGGCACCCGAGCCATCGGCGGGAATGGGCTACCTAGACAGCCAGCATTGGTGGAGGTGAAGGGCAGAGTGAATCCCGAACGGTGACATGGGGGCCCTGAGGGGAGTTATTTGGGGGCGTAACAGGTGCACGCGGCTGCATAAAAAGTATTATAATGGAGGAACTTGGCAGGGTGGCTGAGGAAGCAGGAGGCTCTCATATATAGGCCGTAAGGCAAATGACACCTTGACGGCGTCTCGAATCCGCAAAGTGCCCAGACATATCTACGCAGCAGGCGCTCAACCAAGTGAACGTCCAGCATGTGGAGTCTGGCCCCAGAAGACTCCCAGACAGTATGAATCCTCTGACCGTTGGAGATTATGCATCAACTATCACTATTTAAAAGTCTCATTTCTATGCTCCATCCATATGTGCGGGGCACCCCGGAACAGCTCCGAAAGGCTCTATGTGCGGCACACTCTAGGCCGTCGCACACGGCGATTCGACATGCAGACCAGACCCTGCCTTCTAAGCAGTGTCAAGCTACCAGTAACCACATCCATGAAAATATGTTAGTGTATTGTCTACGATTATCTCGTTAATTAACAGTGCCATCACCCGTCAATGGGTGTGTCGCATCTTATGGAGGGGTCTCGGCGGCTTCCAGCTGCGCGCCCCTGAACTGGCTCGCCCACTATCAGTGCGAATGGGGGATTGATGAAGGAAAAGTGATAAGTGCCCTCAATGCGGAAAGCATTACAATTTACACTAAACAATGTACTCTCGCCTTGGCTATCTATATGCAGCAGCCGTCAAAATAAGACGATGCAAACAGTTGCCCTAACCCACCAACACAAGAGGACGCCTGCGACAACAAAATGGCATTGTTACCAGGGCGAACAGTGCCCAAACTAACTAGTAAAATGTAGTGGTCTCCAGACTGAAGTCAGTGGTAGGTAGTCCTATTGGATGTACAATGAACATTGTCAACAGGGGTAAAAGACATTGTAGTTTACAATGCCATTACTTGATTAATGCTTCACAAAGACAAAAACCAAAAAACAATAACCTTTTCAATGCCAATAGCTCAAAACAATGTCATTGCGAGACCTATTACATTGTAATGCTTGTTTACTTTACCCATGATGTCTATCCGCTCAGCTGTTAGCCTGTAATTCATGAAAGACTACATGGAGAGCCCCTCACAAGCAGCAAATTTTTCTGTATTTATCCACTTTCAATAATAAATACAAACGTGTAACACATTCGTTTGTCTATCTGTAAAAAATCAGTAAAAATGGAAACCTGTGGACAAGATATGCAAAATTTATAGCACACTAATCCTGAACCACTAGCAAAAATATATATACAATGCTAGCAATAATGTATATCTTTTTCACAGAAAAAAAGTTAAGGTGATGTCATATTTAGGTGTTGAAATGAGGTAAAAACAGCATTTAAAACAAACCTATAATAGTCACCATTTATAGTTTACTGAGCTAACGATAACGGGTGCCTCCCCCATGCACTGCTTATGACCTCACATATTACAGCATTTATGACATGTTAAGGAACTGGTTTGTTTCCCACCATATTGAAAATAGCAAATTTGCTTTAATCACAAATATATTATTCTTGAACCTTGGTTAAAAAAATAGCAGCAGCTGGGGGGGGGGGGGAGCTTGGTGTCCCTCAAAGGCATAGAAACATTGAAAAGAAACCTCAAAAATGGAGATTGCAGCTATAAAATTGTGATTTCCATTAAAATGGTGATCTCACACCCATCTGTGTTCCCTAAAATCCACTTACTACCCTCAAATACTGCCCATCCCTAACACCTAAAACCCCTTGGTACCCCTTAATGCTACCTTTCCATTTCTAAGTATTACCCAACTCTAAATTTCCATAAACACTACCAATCTCCAAACGATAAAAACTCCTTTCTGTCCATACCCATCCCTGAACCTTAAATGCTCTTTACTAATCATACACACCATTCATCACTGAACCCTAAAAACACCTTACCTACCAGACACTACCCACCCGACCCCATGAAATGCCACCCACCCTAAACACTAGCCATCTCAGTACCCAAAAACTCCTGAATCCCATTATTTGCTACAAATCTTTATAAAAATTCATCAAATCTCATAAACCATGTACGCATATATTAAATGTATTAAATTACATTTTATTTACAAATATAATTCTATTTTTCTCTATATATTTAACTATTGCTTCAAATCTACCTTTTAATTTAATTGTTCGAGGCATGTGGGCTGCTGAATTCATATCTGTGCATAGATCGCCGCCTAGTGTTGGGTCCGGATGATTGCACGTTGTTGTCCTGGAAGAGTCTTCGAAGTATCCTGGGATAGGTGACTCCTCCCCTGGACTACAGTGCGCATGGGCATCCTCTCCATCCTCAGATTGTTTTTTTCCGCCATTGGGTTCGGATGTGCTTATCTTGACTCAAGTTAGGAAAAACTTTTTCTAGGCCAAAAGGCCTTTAGTTCGCGTCGGTACTGTTCCCGATCGGTATCGATAGTATCTTGTTAGTTTACTAACTTCCAGAACCAACTTTTTCGCTTCCTACCCGACCATCGACCAGTCATCAACGATGGAATCGAGGACACCATTCAAGCGGTGTCCGGTATGTAATGCGAAATATCCCCACATCGACGTCCATCCGGTGTGCAACAAATGCCTTTCACCGGATCACGACGAATCTACATGTATGGCCTGTGCCCGATTCCGATCCAAGAAGACTCTCCGGAATCGACGAGCAGCGAGACTCGAAGCGCAGCAAGCGGCACCGGCCCCGGCCGACATATTCAGCGCTGAGACCGAAGATGTCGAAGACGTGGAGAACCTACCCTCCAGCCCCGTTTCCGAACACGACTCCGGCTCGGAAGACGTTGAAGAAAGCCTCTTTCGCAGAGACGAAGACAACACCGAGGTAGGAGACTACAATGAGGCCTTAGGGGCCGAAGAGAGTAGCTCCGATGACGAGCAAGGCCTACCCGTACAGACTGAGGACATCCCAGTGCGCCAGTCTATGGCTCCGGTCGAGGGATCGCCTTCGGGCCTTACCCAAGACCTATCCCGCAGTTCTTCAGCCCCGCCCTCTGGCCCGGCCTCGGACATTCAGCGGCAGCCATTAATGCACAAACCGTCTGGTTTCCCTTCTTCGAAACCGAAAGCTGTATTGGTTCAACCGAAACCAAAAGTAACGCTGGTCGGATCGAGGCCCACCACACCTTCGACGCCAGCAAAACCCATCGGCACCGAGCGCACCAAACGAGACTTCGGTGCCGAGCTTGCATCGGCCGACGTCGGCGTCGACATACGGAAGAAGACCTTCGGTGCCACCAAACCTACTCGGCTCCCGGCACCGACGCAATCGACTCCGACCCCAAAGGTCAAACTGCCTGCTGCGTCTCACACCGCTTCGACCGCACCACCAAAGGCACACTCATCGAAGACGTCGACGGCCATTACCGCCCCTCGACTCGATGACTCACCGGCGCCGAAAAAGTCCACGCCCGCTTCTACGGAACCGGTCGGCGCAAAGAAATCAATGGCGCTCCAGGTGCGGCCCGTTGCTGCGCACGGCACCAAACACAAAACAGTCCTCCAGGACACATCGGGCTCCGAGCCACTAAAAGCTCCAACAGCCTCTTCGGCACCGGCCAACAATACTTTTGGCCTGCCGCCATCCACGGCCCCGAAAATGTTCCAAATCAGGACACGGGTCACCCACACCACGATCACGCCTGCCGAATGTTCTCCTGCGGAGACGTCTCCGTCACATATCATCGACGCCGACACCGGCAGGATGCTGCTCCACAAAAGGAGAATAACTTCAGAGCCAGCTTTGGACTCCTTCCGGATCCCACTTAAAAGAAAGCTACCAGTGGTTTCGGAACCGGTTCTTTACGAACCTCTCCATTCCCCCTACCAGGATCCACTGTCCTTCTCTCCCACACACTCCGACACAGATGTTTTGGAGGACTACATGGGTGACCACGTCCCCTACCCCGGAGAAATGGACCCTCAAGGCCAACAGGACCCTGATCAAGCTTGGGATGACCCTGTCGACTCCGGTGCACCTATAGATGCACAGGACCCGCAACTCTATGGAGCAAAAACATCTCCCACAGAGGACACTGCCGCGTTTAACGCCTTAATTGAACGTGCTGCGGCCAATCATGGGGTGCAACTTCACTCTGACACCGTAGAGGACGACTTTCTCATGGACACTTTCGCATCCTCAGAAAGGAACATTAAAAGTCTACCTATGTTGAAGGGTGTCCTCAAACCAGCAAAGGACATCTTCAAGGAACCCACCAGGGCAAGAGTAATAAACCCCAGGATCGACAAAAAATACAGATCGGCGCCTGGGGACCCCACCTACATTAGAGGCCAGTTACCTTTGGATTCAATTGTAGTTGCGAATGCTCGCAAGAGAGCACACTCGCAAACAGGTGATGCTCCTCCCCGGACAAAGAGTCCAAGGTGCTAGAGACCTCCGGCAAACGGGTTGCCGCACAGGCGGCTAACATATGGCGTATTGCCAATACTCAGGCGCTCCTCGCTCGCTACGATCAAGCACACTACGACACATTAGAACAACTACTCCAACATCTCCCTGACCAATACAAAGAAGGTGCAGAGATCCTCATCAGGGAGGGACAGCTCCTCACAAATGCATCCATTAAGTGTGCACTGGATGCCGCGGATACAGCTGCCAGAGCCATAAACACTAGCGTCATGTTGCGACGACATGCCTGGTTGCGAATCTCCGGATTCAAACCTGAGGTACAAAATAACATCCTCAACCAACCTGTCAACTCCGACTACTTATTCGGGCCGGAGGTTGACACCACCCTAGAGAAAATAAAAAAAGACACGGACACTGCAAAGTCCATGGGGGCTCTACAAACGCAGTCCTTTCGGAGCGGCTCCTTTCGTCGCCCCGGAAATAGAGGAGCAGGTAGAGGACAGGGGTCACAGCAAACATACAACAAAGGCAACACACAGAGCACCTACGACAAAAACACCCGGGGTAGATATCGTGGCTCCAGCACAAAGGGCAGAGGACGCGGCTACGGCAACACCAGGTCCTCCCCCAAGAACAAGCAGTGACGCCCTCTCCCTTCCTCCCGACCACATAACACCTGTCGGGGGAAGGCTACAAAGGTTCCTGTCCACGTGGAACTCCATCACCACGGACAGGTGGGTCAAAGACATTATCAAATACGGTTACTGCCTAGAATTAACCTCAACTCCGCCCACAATACCTCCAAAAAACCGTCCTATGTCCTCAGAGCACTTAACGCTCTTACAGCAGGAGGTGCAAAGTATGCTACTAAAAGGTGCAATAGAGGTCGTACCCGTCCACGAGCAAGGTACGGGGGTGTACTCCCTGTACTTCTTAATCCCAAAGAACGACGGGTCGCTCAGACCTATATTAGACCTGAGACCCCTAAACCGGTACATTCTCTCCGAGCATTTTCACATGCTCACTTTACAGCAAGTCCTCCCGCTGCTCAAGCAGGGAGACTTCCTGGCCACACTGGACCTCAAAGATGCGTATTTCCACATACCCATTCACCCCTCACACAAAAAATACCTCAGGTTCACTGTTCAGGGGCAGCACTACCAGTTCAAAGTCCTTCCCTTCGGCGTGACAACAGCACCCAGGGTTTTCACAAAGTGCCTAGCTACTGTAGCGGCACATCTGCGGAGGCAGCACATACACGTCTACCCTTACCTGGACGACTGGCTCATTCAAGCAAAGTCAGCCCAACAATGTGCCAGCCACATGTCCCGCACCATTCACCTCCTTCACAGTTTGGGCTTCTCACTAAATTACCCAAAGTCCCATCTCCAGCCCGCACACGTACAACAGGACCTAGGTGCGACCATAAACACTCTGGCGGCCACAGCTCAGCCAAATTTAGTGAGAATCAACAGCATACAGATGCTGATTTCCAAGTTCAAACCACAACACTCCCTGCCCGCAGTTGATAGGCATGATGGCCTCCTGCATTTTCATAGTCCCACACGCGAGACTACATATGCGCCCGCTCCAGGAGTGCTTAGCACGTCAGTGGAATCAGGCTCAAGGACAGTTGAAAGACCTAGTGTTGGTGAGCGGTCGGGCATACAACTCTCTGCATTGGTGGAATCCACAAAACCTTTGCAAGGGCCGACCGTTCCAAGAGCCTGTTCCACAAATAATACTGACGGCGGACGCGTCTCTCCAGGGATGGGGAGCTCATGTACTCAATTACACAGTGCAGGGACTATGGACAATACAACAAAAGAAGATGCACATCAACCTTCTAGAACTGATGGCAATCTTCCTAGCAATGAAAGCATTCAAAGTACACTTGTGCAACAAAGTCGTGTTGATCCGGACGGACAACATGACCGCCATGTACTACATACAAAAGCAGGGAGGAACACACTCTCCACAGTTCTCATCTGGCTCAGAGCATGTGGAAGTGGGCCATTCAGAGGAACGTGTTCCTCATGGCGGAACACCTCCCCGGCAAGGACAACCAGATGGCGGATCTGCTCAGCAGACACAGCCACCAGATGCACAAGTGGGAGTTACACCCATCAGTACTCCAACCGTACTTCCAGCAGTGGGGTCATCCAGACATAGACCTATTCGCCACAAGCGAAAATGCAAAATGCCAAAGCTTTGCCGCCAGGTTACCACATCCGCAGTCGCAGGGCAATGCGATATGGATGAACTGGTCCGGCAGATTTGCGTACGCTTTTCCCCCAGCACCACTAATACCGCTGGTGGCACGCAAACTCAGACAACACTCTCTGACACTCATCCTAGTTGCTCCAACGTGGGCACGCCAGCCATGGTACACCACCTTTCTCGAACTCTCCATGGTGCCGCATCAACGGCTGCGGGTCAAACCCGAGCATTTGACGCAGAACCATGGAGAGGTTCAGCACCCAGATCCGCAACAGCTGAACCTGGCAATCTGGCTCCTGAAGTCCTAGAGTTTGGCTACCTCAACCTGCCACCTGACTGTATGGACATCATTAAGGAGGCCAGGAGACCCACTACCAGAGCTTGCTATGCAGCCAAATGGAAGAGGTTCGTCATTTATTGCAATAATAATGACATCAACCCGCTAGACGCATCCATCCAAAACATTATTAGTTACCTATTACACCTCTACCGATGCAATCTGGCGTACACCTCTATACGTGTCCATTTGACCGCAATATCCGCCTATCTACAGACCAGGCAGCACCTCTCTCTATTCAGAGTGCCTGCCATCAAAGCATTCTTGGAAGGACTCAAACGAGTCATTCCTCCTAGCCACCCACCAGCCCCAATGTGGAACCTCAACTTGGTCCTCACACGCCTGATGGGTCCACCCTTTGAACCTCTACACTCATGCGAGATTCAATTCCTTACCTGGAAAGTAGCTTTCCTAGTCGCGATAACTTCTTTACGAAGAGTTAGTGAACTCCAGGCACTGACCGTCCAAGAGCCATTTATACAAGTTCACGCCAACAGGGTCGTACTACGTACCAACCCCAAGTTCATGCCCAAGGTGGTATCGCAGTTCCACATGAATCAGACTATTGAACTGCCGGTTTTCTTTCAAAACCCACAGACTGTCGCTTAAGGGCACTCCATACCCTAGATGTAAAGAGGGCCCTCATGTATTATATCGACAGGACCAAACCCTTTAGGAAAACGCAACAACTTTTCGTTGCCTTTGCCCCACACCACAAAGGTAACGCTATCTCCAAAGCAGGTATAGCCAGATGGATCGTTAAATGTATTCAAATTTGCTATCAAAAGGCTAAACGCACTTTAACGATTCCCCCACGAGCCCACTCAACACGTAAGTTAGGGGCCTCCATGGCTTTCCTAGGAAACATTTCTTTGCATGATATGTAGAGCAGCCACCTGGTCCACTACACATACATTTACCAAACACTATTGTGTAGATGTACAATCAAAACAGCAGGCAGCTGTAGGACAGGCTGTTCTCAAAACTCTTTTTCAGACCGCTGCAGCTGGCACTGGTAGCCGCCGCTAATAGAGGGCACTGCTATGTATTCTATGCACAGATATGAATTCAGCAGCCCACATGCCTCGAACTGAATATGCTACTTACCAGTATGCATCTGTTCTTGGCATGTAGGGCTGCTGACATTCATATCGCCCTCCCTCCTCCCCGGCGCCTGTAGCAGCTGCAGCTCTCAGAATTACTGTAAAGCATTGTCATCACTTTCTGTATCTACTCCATCACTGCCACAATGGCGAAAAACAATCTGAGGATGGAGAGGATGCCCTTGCGCACTGTAGTCCAGGGGAGGAGTCACCTATCCCAGGATACTTCGAAGACTCTTCCAGGACAACAACGTGCAATCATCCGGACCCAACACTAGGCGGCGATCTATGCACAGATATGAATGTCAGCAGCCCTACATGCCAAGAACAGATGCATACTGGTAAGTAGCATATTCAATTTAGATTTATTTAAATTTAATGTAATTTAATTCACTGTTACAGCTTTAAAAAAGCAACCTTAAAAGTTTGAACATTTCCACATACATATGGAAACACACATATTTACACTCTCTTTTCTAGCCTTAAACACAACCCCCTCCTGAGCCCTAAAAGCTCCTTAGTATCCCCTAGACGCTACTTATCCTAAAACCTAAAAATACCTTAATACCCTAGTCACGACTCACCCCATACCCTAAATCCACTGCCACTCTAAATGCTATTCAAACCCTAAATACACTGCCACTCTAAATGCTATTCATCTATATAATCAAAAACTCTTTACTACCCCTATTTACTACCAATCTATAAATACTCAAAAATCTTACACCTTTTACCACCATCATTACATTCATTTATTAAGTGATTAAAATAATTCATATTTAAAAATATGATCCTATTTTTCTACATATAATTGACTATTACTTATTAGTTTTTTTAATATCTGCTGTCAGGCTTAGAAAAAGACGGTAGTGATCGCCACTTGGTGGTTATTATTTGCATGTACACTTATAGATTTTATTGGTTTTATTTTACATTTTTAACTATTTTGGTGTTTTTGCTATGCCAAGATTGAGTGTTTCTGAGGTTGCTTACTTCTTTCTGTTATCTTTGCATGTATATGTCTGTTAAGGAATAGTTTTTTTTGTGTTTGTATCTTTTATGGTTTTTACTAACCAATTAAAGATTATTTGACTAACTATTACTTTTAAATGATCTTAAATGTATCTACCTTTTAACATTAATTTAAAAATAATTTACATTTAATGTAAGAAACTGTTAGTTTAAAGAAACAATCTAACAATGTGTACACAAACATCGAAACATAGACCTACTTCTGCATACACACTCTTTTAAGGTAAGACCTCTAAACAGTTTCTAAAAAAAACTTACCCACGAGGTAAAGGCTCCACCTGTAACTCCATCCAAGCAGTGATATCAAAGTAAAAAAATAAATCTGAAGTCAAAATTACCTTACTGTGTTCATTGGGTCATATGCTGCAGTGCCGTGTGTGTAATCTACAGGATACAGGTGTGAATCCGAGAAGGACAACTGCTTGATGGGATCCTACATTTGTTGCCAATATTCAGGCTCTACCTGCAGGTCATAGGTTCCATTGTTGTTAAGAAAGATCAGTAGGTTATGCACATGCTGTTTAGACCTGCATGTATTGCATAGGTTATAGGTTTGAATCCCTTCAGCGCAGTAAAAAAATACCATTCGGTGGGGTAGTAATGAACACCGTTTAAGCAACCAAAAACATTTTGTGTTATGAACCGAATAACTAGCCATAATTATTCTTCACCTAAACCTATAATCTATTACATATATTGAGCAATTGGGACATTCTTTTTTTCTTCTTGCTTGCTTACCCCGAAGATGGGATGAAGCCCATCTACCACCATTTCTGCCCTTTCTGGTCGTTGTATACACAATGTGTTGACTTTAATGTGGAAAATCTCCTCTGAGGGGAGGAGAATATATATATATATATATATATATATATATATATTCGGCATTTCGCTGCAGTATGAATTGAGGCAGGGGTGCATATTTGTCTGGGTTTGTCTGAATCTGGTTATGATCCATGTGTTTTTTAACCTCTCGCTTATCCCCAGCAAGGGCACTTGACTAAATACAGCAGACAAAGGGGCTGATGTATGAAAAGGTTTTACCCATTCATAACCTATGGGAAAATGCCAAAATATATATTTTTTAATTGATATCACAATAGCAGTCATAGAGGCCATATCATCTCTTTGTATTTAATGTGTACTCCAGAATAAAAATGAGGACAACAGAGAATTACCTGAAGACAATGGGAACGTGCCAACAGTGGTGGCTGTGGAATAGTCATTATTGTATATGGTTAATTAAAACCATTTCAATGTAAAAAAATAAATAAAATGCAAGGCACGCTTATTATTCAAAACCAATAAAATAGTGCAACCTATGTTTCAGATATAAACAGTTCAGCTTAAGTCAAATAATTTACAACTGCTTTAAAAAGTGCCCATAAATTTAAAAAAATTGAAATTTAGCATAATGTACTGACCATTAAAGATCTGAATTAAGGTCTGCCTACACACCCTTATATTAACTTTAACATTAACTTGCTAAAAACATTTTCTTAGCAATTTCCAAGGAGCCTCCAGCTAAACTGGGCATATACAGACAATGTGCAACTATTTTCTTCAAAATCACAAACTCTGCGATTTGCATCAAACCGTGTTGCTTTCCATCTAGAGAGAAAGTCTTTAGTAGGAGTTACCCATCCTGTTTAAAAAGAACTTCAGCTTTACATGACGGGAAAAGTTAGTTTTCAGTTATTGTTGACGACGAGGTAGGACATAGAAATTTAACAGTCAACCATGTGCTCATTTGCCCATAATATCCTTTTGCTCAATTGCAAAACTTTTTACGCTCTTGTTAACCATGCATCTTAAGACCGTAGACAAAGTTGTTGAGACCCACAAATTGGTAGGGCTCAATTGACTTGATGACAATTCTAAATATTTGCGCCATGGGTTATCGGGCTGAGAATGCACAATTTCTTGCCTTATAGCACTGGGATGCCTCGTTGCTGGGGCTGCCATGCTCTTTTACAAACGCTATAACATATGATGAGTCTGCGTATTTCATGAAGCCTCCTTTATCCTTCTGCAAGATTTGATGAATGTACCTTGCTGAGCTACTTGTTTAGACACCAAGCCAAACTCCAGGCATACCTGGGCTTCCGTAATGTTCTTTGGATATGGAGACTTGTAAAGAGTCCTATAATGTTATATTCTTCCCTCTAAAGATTTCTAATCCATATGTTAATAAAGGAAGTAGTTTACTTTAAATCACTCCACGAAGAGGGTCCGGTGAGGGTCAGCTTAGCTTTTTTTGTAGAGCTGCACATGCAAAGAATAATGATCTAGACTTCGATTTGATATCTTGCATATGCCTTAAAGGAGCCCCGCATATCAAAGGTGATTTCTATAAGTATATTTCAGAACAGTTTTGCGTCTAACTGGTTGCAGGCTTTTTTTAAACAACTACCAAAGGTCATCACTTTAGTCTTTTTCTAATTAATCTCCATTTTATTTGTTTTGATAAAGGCTGTAAGGGCAGTTCTCATTTTCTGAAGGCCAACAAAGGTCTTACTTGGCAACACAATATCATCTGCATATTGAAGACTTGAAATTGGATTGGAATTTAATCATGTAGAATTAAAGATGGGATCGGTATGCCAGTAATTCAAGTCAGTGATGTATAAATTGAATAATAGTAGAGGCAAAACTCAACCCTGTTTACGACCAACACTGGTCGGCATCTTCCTAGTTACAGTAGCTCTGTTGCCCAACTTTACAACGACCCATGTGTCCGTCATGTAGCAGTGATAGTGAACTCCAGTTGCGCTATTCTGAATGACGCTAGGACTGTAAACATTCTCACTACGGACTCCTCCGCATAAACTGCTCTGCCTTCCCATTCCACCATACATTAGATTATTTCTTTAAAACTGTTTTCAGCCAAGGTCAGTAGCACGCCTATTGGGTCCTATCTCGAGGCCTGTTTTTTAATTTTATGTGGCTAAACACTTGAAGTCCTTGACCCTCTTAAAGCATTCAGAGTATACTCAATTAATGCCGGTGTCGCTGATCTCAGCAATGGTGTTTCTTCTACAGTATGCTCCCATTGATCAGTCTTGTTCTGAAGAACCAGGGTCCATTTATACAGATGTAATCCCTGGTTCTAATGAGTGGTCCATCATCTGAGCCTTGTTGCATCTTAGTTTTCAGGTTAGCTTCTTGCCCACAGTCATTCCTGACATGCAGGAGCCCATATTAACGAGTCTTGTTATTCTAGCTCAATGGAGCACCACAGTGATGCTGGCTGGAACTAGTGTTGATTTGGAAAATTACGTGAAATGCCAGTGTGGTGATTTGTCCAGAATTACATCTTTACAAGCTGATTGATAATCTAATGACTTGGACAGTGAAATCTTGGGAACATGTTGACAATAGTTATTTCTTAGTGAAATTACATGTTTTAGCGTGCCTTTTTTCTTTAAAAGTTCAGAAGCCTCATTTAGCACTCATGTTCTTTAAGGAGCAACAGGCAAAGTGCATGTCTGCCTGTGTTTTGTTCCCGTCTTGTGTGTATTGCAGCATGGCATGAGCAGCGCTCAGCAAACCGAAGCTCGTGCAGCATCAAGGGGTAAAGTGTCTGGGTATCCCACATATATTAACATTTCTCACTCAAATTTTGCTGCTCAAACACGGATACCATTCTTGCTAGCACAAACCTTAAAATGAGGTTTGAGTTCATGGATCTGCAAACAGGCCACCTGTCGCAAAGTAAAGATTTTGCTGCTACAGTATAGCGATAGCCAAGTGAATTTCTTTGTGCTTAGTTTTGACTTAAAACCTGTTAACATGGAAGTGATAGACATCGTCCTGGCTATATCAGTAAGAATGGAGCTGTGACTGTGTGCATTGTGCCGTTCTCAAAAGATCCATGAGAGGGACGTGGTTATCCAAAAGAATTGATGAATATTAAATATAAGGTGATAGCACTGACTCTTAAATCACTGGGTATTATGCATGAGCCTGCTGTGAAGTAACTCTACCATATATCCTATTTAGTTCTAATCTGTCCAGATCCTTTCACGGATTTTAGTGCTTGTCTAACAACAAATGAGACATGATTGATCTTTCAGTGCTCAGAGGAAAAAGAGCAGAAGCCACAATAGTCTTACCTAAGCTTATAGCAAAAAAATCACCGCGGACATTATTCCACCCTCATAGAGAAAAGTGGCTCTATATCTCTAGGCATGGAGGTTGATTGCAATGGCCTGCTGTATACTGTGTTGTCTGGCTTGAGTTGCAGAACCCTCTTCCTTTTGGTTACCCTCTAACCTTGTATCCTTCCCATACCCCTTCCCCATTCTCCACTTGCTCATCATAATGAAACCAAAGAGCGAGATACTGCATATTTTGGAGATCCTAGCCATATCTCTTGTGTTCACTTTCTTTATGGTTGAAAAGTAGAACGGTGAGCCCTGCGAGAGTCTAGACCACCTCATTGCCTCAGCCTGGTTCTTCTCAAGAAGTATTTTAGTAAGATGCCACAGTTGCACGTCTTGTGGACACTGCAGTTTGATGAGTTTATGCATGAGCCCGAACTCATATGATTATTGTCCTATCCTTTTCGATGCACTCCCCTTTGGCATCCTCTCTGCTACCAGGGTCTTGCCCAAGAGCGTAAGGTATGCTTATTGACTCCCAGTAGGGTTTTCATCACTCTTTCTTGTGACAGACTTGACCTGGTACTTCTGAACAGTGATGTGAAGTGCACGCTGACCTACCCCCTGAGAGGATTATTACCTTGCCAGAGCCTACACAGCTACCCTTCCACATTGACTTGATAGTTTGGGGCTCCAACCCTCATGGCTTGCAGTGTGTGTGTCCCCTTTTGTCAGGCCATAGATGAGCTACTCTCTTCTACCATCTACATCTAGCACAGTTGTAACACTGTGAGGCCAAGCTTAATCTGACTGGACATGGAAACAGTTTGTAGTTTCAGCAGCATGATTGACTTGAGAAAATGGCTTGTCTTGCATCAACCACTTGGGCGTTTCGGCATTTCGGTGCTTACCCTCTGACTTGGGATTCACAGTGAAGGATAGGTGGATTAGGATGTTTCACTTTTCTTAAACCCAAACTACATATTTATTTATATTTTACTTTGTTCCCTGAGCATGATCCAAGAAGCATGTCAGAGCACATTATTGCAGGCATTACATATGCACAAATGTGGTATATTACATGACAGCCCTAAAGAAGGACAAGTTGAATGTATAAGATATTTTAACAGTGTATAAGTTACATCTACGAAATATATATAGGTATGTATATGGTATCATCTGATAGTTAAGGTGCACAACTTGCAATGGTCATAAAGGAGAAAGTTGCAAATGTAAGATGTTTTGACAGGGTATGTGATATAGGCATGGCATTAGTTACATGTAAAAAGCAGATCTCAGGCTAAAGGCCCGTAGATTTTGGGGGCCAATGATGGCGACAGATGAGATTAGTAGCCAAATTGATGGGCTCAGCAGTGGTTTTATTTGGTGTATTATCCAAAGTAGTAGATCGTGTTGGTATGTGGGGAAGACTGAGAGATGTTTGGCTCCAAAGCTCTCATCCTGTCACTTTTGGTCAGGAAACCGCTCCTCTGCCCTTGCCTGCTGGCAGTAGAACTCTGCTGGTCAAGTCGATATCACAGCTCCCTATGCTATACAGCTACCAGCTACGGCACAACTTTGAGTTGGTGTGCAGTTGTTCTTCCCTCGCATGGTGCGGACATTCCGTGGCTTCTCGATGTGGCATCTAGTAATATGTGCCAGCCATGGGGGCAAACAGTTTGGTGACTTTATGGTAAATTATTAGTCCGTTATGGTCCAGGCACCTATGCTTGCAGGACTGGTTTGACCCCAATCGCTAGAACATTGTGGAATACTACATTCTTGCAGGGTACAAACTCCTCTTAAAGAAGATTAATATTCGATACTCTCACAACGTATAATAAAATGTGTGCACAAATATATATTACTTATTACAAGTCCTCATGAATACGGAGATGTGGGCCTATGTATCTTGATGCGATTTTTGAACTGTTGCAGTCTGAGGAGCCTTCATCAATTTGCCAAGGTTAGAGAGAACTTGTTTAGATTTTGTTACTACAGCATCCCATTGACTGTTTTTTTATTTTGCTAGTTTAACAATGGAAAGATAAATCTATTGTTTAAGCTATTAAGCATGGGAGCATATTGCAAATGCATGCAAGCCAGCAACCTGCCTGAGGCCCCAGTCTGTGTACAATACTACAATATTAAAAACACACGGACTGGGCTGCCTTCTTTCAACTCCTGTACTGAATGATTTTTTGTACATCAGAAACTCCTGGATAGACCCTCATGGGTGAAAAGCCGCATTTTATCTGGTTTTTCTTCGCATTGCTTCACTGGCTAGGAGAAGGGAACAGATAAGGGGCCTACTGCCTTGCATGATAACTTACATACTAGTAATAATAATGAACCCCGAGAGCATTCGAGCTTGTGACTGTAGGTCTCGCACAGCTCTAGACTCTGTTGTGTTGTCAACCTCAAGACCGAAGAGCTGCCACTCTGAAATGCACCTTGTGGTTGAACTTGAAGTGGCCAATGTCAGTGGTCTGTTGGATTTCAGTCCCCTGGGAACTCTCCAGGAGTAATATACGAGTCTGTGATGAAGGTCAGCGGTTTGAGCAGTGCGGCCTACAACTTTTGTTTCAGGCTGGATAAATGACCAGCTGGTTCAGGCACGGTGGCTGAATGCATTTTCAGTTCCTGTGATCGGTCTTAGTGTAGACTTTTTTGGTGAAGGCAGATGCCTTGCATTAGCATGCTCTCTGCATGCATACTTTTAACTTTGCTTTGAGGTATTATGGGCCCCTCCACAAACATCACCTTCTCCAATTGATAAGTGAATGATCAGAGTCAACATCAGTGCTGTAATATGTGGTGCCATCAGTAATGCAATCTGCCAACTGTAGTTTTACAGCGTGAATCTTTCTGGATTCACTATGCTGTGCATTATTCCGCCATCTAGTGGTTTGGTCCAGAATTGTTTTATTTCTTCTCCTCTTATTTTTTTTTTGTGTTGGTGGGCGTCAATGACGTAGTACCATTTGGTATTGTTCTGTGACGTCGAGGGGCTTCTTCCGGAAGCTCCCACCTTTGGTAGCCATTTTCAGATAATTTTTTTCCGCCGTTGGGTCTGGATCGTTAGAGAAGCTCCCACGATTGAAGAGAAGAATCGAAGAAATAAAGAAGATAAAGTGTGAGGAAGTCATTTCAACTGCCCGGAGCACAGGAGATCAACGAGGAGTCGGAAATTGAGATCTTCGGCAATCGAAGAATGCGCATGCAGGGGGCTCACTGGATGCAGTAATGGACAAGACACCATTCAAATTTTGCCAGAACTGTCACCACAAGCACGCACAGAAGGATCAGCACCCAGTCTGTAACCTGTGCCTGCCGCTGGATCATCAGAGCGCCGACTGCAACGCCTCCTTGGTCTTTACCCCGAAGACTTTGAGGGTGAGAGAAAGACCAGGACGCGCCAATCACACCATGCAGGACCAAGGACCACCGCCGTCATGGTGAGACCTGGGTCTTCAGTGAAGAGCAAGATAATGTCGCCGAAGAACCAGAGGGCGACGAGGAAAGATATTTTGGTCGTGGATGTCAAAAAGACGTCGAAAGAGGTAAGGGAGTCGCCGACCCTGAAAAAACCCGAAGAGTCCTGAAAAACTGGCTCGAAACTATCTGAGAGTCCCGGCACCGAAAATGTCGACTACCTCATCAGTACCCAAACCAAAACATACCGTAGGATCCTTCGATAAGGACTCCGAAACGGCAAAGGTCCTCGGAAGGGCGAAGATGTCTAAAGACGCTCGGCAAAAGGACGGTTCGTCGCCGAAAAAAGAGACACAAGCAACGCTCGACCGTTTCGGCGTTGACTGCCAAAAAACTAAAAGCAGATGATCTTCACGCCGAAACGCGCGTGGTCGAGATAGAAAGGAAGAGGAAAAGGCTCGAAGTAGAAATGGGAAATATACTGCAACTAAAAAGAGACTTCGACGAAAGCTTGAAGAGTTTCAAAATCCTGCCGAAAACAAAAGATATAACAGGGGAGACGGTCGTCGAGGCCATAAATCCACCGACAACCCTTGAGCCAGTCGAGGAGGAAGAAGAACAAGAGTCATTCTACTTCGGAGACGACGTAGAGAAAGATGATCAAACCTATGCGGAATCGGCGATCTCGGAGAATCAAAACCCCCAATGGCCAGATCTCGACGCCGGATCACAGCAGGAGGCTGTGGAGACATATCCCTCAAGGCCTTCACCTCCAGATGACATCGGCATGTATAATCAAGTGGTAAAGAAGGCAGCAGACACGTATGGGGTGCCTCTGGAGGAAGAAAAACCACAGTCATATTTTTTTATTAGAGACACTTGTGAGAAGTTGGCCTAGTTATAGTGGGCACCTTGCACCAGTCCAAACAACCCCTTATTGATGACAGGTTAAAGACAACCTTTATTGAAAGCTATCCTAGTGTTAGCTATGGAGAGCAGCCTTCAGGCTAAGTCTTGAAGGAATGTGAAGCAGCTTGTTTTACCAGTCTATAATCTCTTGAGTGGATAAATGAAAGGAGATCACACCAGGTATATATATAAAATATATGAATTTTTATTCCTAAACACACCCTACTAGTCGCTTTATGAGGCTAGAGGTAAAAGCACATATGTTACACTTCAAATATCACAGTAAATTAGCACAATATACGATAGGCCCTAGGGGCGAACCAAACCACATATATAGAAAGTGGTATAAGAGCCACGTCTTGACTAGACACGGCCTAGAGCCTGTAGAATCACTGGGACCCCAAGGTAGTGACACAGGGGACCCACGGGGGATGTGTGCAGTGTGAGAACACAGCCGCGAGCTGCCGTTAGCTTCTATGGGGAAAATTGCGGTTAGAATTTTAAAGTATAAGGACACTTAGAGGTGGACTAGGAACAAACTCTTTTGGACTTAGATGGTTCTAGGGCCAACACGCATGGGATCACCGGAGTACTCGTGTTACCTCACCCAGGGAAGCCGGGTGCATAGGTGTCTAAAGGTGTCGGATCGCATCGTTTTCAATGGCAGGAGACTGAAAAGTGCTGATGCCGGGAAGAGGAGAAGTGTCCGAAGAGATCCAAGCCTGGATCGAAGATGTGAAGAACCCGAAAGCAGAGGGGACCGAGTCTGGGTCACTTGCCAGTGACCAGGGGCACGATAGACGAATGCCCACCGATGTTGGGTGCTTCAGGTGCGAAGAGGGGAAGCTTGACTATTCAGCCACGAGGACCAGGAGGCGTTGAGGACGACCAGGAGCTGGATTTGAGCTGTCCCACGAAGGATGTTGAGTGCTGTAGCGTCGGTATCCGGATTGGACACAACAAGCCTTGGAAACAGCAACCCACGCATGAAGAGGAAAGCTGCTTCGGTGCGGACCATCAAGGTCCTGGGGACTCCCCAAGCGATGTAGAGTCAGGGCACGTTTGGAGCAACCAGAGAAGCCCAATTAAAGTAAGAGTTGCCTTCACAGGGACCCACCAGTCATCAGACCAGGGATCGCGAAGGAGCATCGAGCGAACACACAAAGGGCGGACCCACGGAACACTCGTGGAGTGTAGGCCAGCAATCTTCGGTGGAAAAGGTGCTCAGGTTCTGGGCTACAAGTAACCCAATGCACAGCCTCAAAGGACGTCGAGAAGCTGATGAAAATGTGCACGGGGTCAAGGGGTTCCGGTTCCACGGTACCCACAAGGGCTACGGGTCTCAGCTTTGCTGGGGACTTGGGTCAGCCTCTGGGAAGTCTGGAAACCCACCTCCTGTGTTGGTTGCAAAGTCTTCGACGTCCGACGGGAGCTCCGGAGATGCAGACCGGACAGATGCGTCTTTGGTGCCTGCCAAGCAGGGGAGTAACTCCTTTACTCCAAGGGAGATTATTCAGTCATCTAGTCGTGTAGATCGTCGAAGTTACGGGATTTCTGTAGCAGAGTTTCGTCCAGGTGTAATCCAAAGTCCTGTAGCCAGGGATTCCTTTCTTATACCCAAGGAAGGGGTTGGACATAATCTGGGGACCCACCTATGGGAGGGTCAGGAAAATAGGGGTGGCTACACCCATTTCCTTTGTCCAGTTTCGCGCCAGAGCAGGGGTTGGTAGCCCCTGCAACCGGTTCGAGCTAGACTATGCACAGGGACACCAAATGTGCCCCCAGTGCAGACTTAAAAACACTCCTTTAGTGCACCCACCCAGCCCTTATCCACTAAGACCTGTTTAGGAGATGGTAACACCTCCCTGTGACAGAACACCTATTGTCCAGGCCTCCTCTGCCAGAGTTTAGGTCAACAGCAGGAGGCCAGACCAGTGTCTGTGGCTGGCAGCATCCATTTTGTGATGCCAGGGCTCTGTTAGCTGGTACCGGGTATACGGGTGCTTTCATTTCTCTCTCTTTAGAAGGGTGGGATCATACTCCCACACCAGTCACTGGTGTGGGGGTATGATTCCAAGGTGTTTGACACCATAAACAACAAGTTTCTGTGCAGCCAGTCCAAAATTAGCATTTACCGTTTGGTTGTAATGCACTTAAGAGTATATGGTCAGGCTGCATCACAGACAACCCCGGAGAAGAGATTCCGAAGGCTGCAGAGGGGCTCTGCTCATGCATGGGCACCCTCTCACACAAAACCAAGCACCCTGCCTTCAGGATTGATAAGACCTGCCATAGGGGTGACTGATAGGTTTATATGTGCAGTGATAGGGTGAGATATAGTGAACCTATATCTCGGTAAGGAGTGCAGACCTGTGGTGTCATTTTGGAGGGCTTCCCAGGGGTGGCATAATACATGCTGCAGCCTCTGGGGTACCTATGCTGTGGGTACCTATGGCCTGGGTACATAGTATACCATATACTAGGAGCTTATAAGGGTACCCGAGAATCCAATCTGTTGTGGACCTAAGGTACATGGAATCAATTTAGAGAGGAAGCAGCTAGGCTGGCGTCCTGAGTAGCAGGGCCCCAGCCAGACTAAAGTCAAAAACAGTGAAACATCAGCAAAAAGTGGGGGTAACCATAAGAAGCAGATCCTACTCTCCTAGAACACTAATGCCTACACAATCAAGAAACCAATTTCTCCCAATGCTACCAAGTGTGCTAGATCAGGGAAAGGAGGCATTCAAGGAGCCAGCTCCATGAAAATCTATCACTCCGGGAGCTGAAAAGAAGTACAAACACTCTTCTAAAGACCCCTTGTACATCAGGGGATCGGTGCCGGCGGACTCCATTATTGCATCAACGGCAAGGAAAGAGCTAATGTCCCAGCTACAGTAGGTCCACCTCCAGACAGGGAAAGCAAAAGGATGGACCTGGTAGGAAGAAAGGTGGAGAGGAGTGCAGCCAATCAATAGCGCACAGCCAATTCAAATGCACTATTGAACTGACACGCCTACCAACATTGGGAAGAAGTAGGTGAGCTGATGAAACACCTCCCTGAACAATTCCAAAAGCGAGCTGCCCACCTGGTAGAGAAAGGGAAGAACATGGCAAATACTTGCTTAAAATCTGCCTTAGATGCTGCCGAAACATCCAGCAGGCAAATGATGACTGGAATCACAAAGGAGAAATGCCTGGCTTTGAATTTCTGGATTCAGGCCTGAGGTTCAAAGCAACATCATTAACTCACCATTCAATGGGGAGCAATTGTTTGGGAGTGTGGTGGATGAGAAACTCTATCAACTGAAAAAAGACAATGAAACTGCGAGGTCCATGGGGGCGCTCCAGTTCTGAGGCCTATGAAGAGGAACACCATCAAGGAGACCAGCAGGTAGAGGTACACATCAACCAACTACCTCTAATCGGGTGTTCCAACAGACATACCAAACAGGAAACAGGGTACACAGCAGGGACAACAGCAAAACTGACAGTACCAGGGCAGAGCATCCTTTCGTGGGTGCTTCCGTGGCAGAGTACAGCCACAAAGGGGAGGACAACAAACCTCAACAAAGTGACTTCAAGCACCAGACAGTACACTCGCCAATGCTGAGGGTACACATAGACACAATTTTACAGATCCTCCAACAATCCACCCCAGTAGGAGGCAGACTAATTTTTACCATCAAAAATGGAAGGAAATAACCACAGACAACTGGATTTTAAACATAATACAGTACGCATAGAGCTAAGCAAACGACCTCCAACCAAAACAAAAACAAAGAAAAGAAAACATTCCAAAGAAGAACTATCTCACCTACTCAAAGAGGTGCAACATTTAAAGGAAACACATGCGATAGAGAAAAAACCGCACAGAAAAAAGAACAAAGGAGTATATTCAACATACTTCCTAATTCCAAAAGTAGACGAAACACTAAGGCCAATATTAGACCTAAGGTTTCTAAACAAATTCATAAAGACTCAGAAATTCAAAATGATTACCCTACAGCAAGTGCTACCTCAGATCAAACAGGAGATTACATGGCAACATTAGACTTAAAGGATGCGTACCTGCACATCCCAATGAACAAAAAACACACAAGACTATTCTGATTTGTAGTAGACAACAAGCAATACCAATTGAAAGTTCTAGCCTTTGGCCTAAAATCAGCACCAAAGGTGTTCATAAAGTGCCTGGCAGCAGTAACGGCACTTCTTAGAAGACAAGGAATCCATGTTTACCCCCATTTAGACGACTGGTTAGTAAGGGCAAACTCATACAGCCTATGCAAACAGCATATACAACAAGTGGTACAGACACTAGTTCAGCTGGGTTTCTCCATACACGGGGAAAAATCATCCATGGAACCGGAACGCAGGAAGGTGTTCTTGGGTGCAGAAATAAACACTGTGTTAGGGAAAGCATTCACCAGCGAGAAAAGGACATCTGCCCTATTGAAGGAGACTCATCTGTACCAGAAGGGGCATCATCTGACAGTGAGGACTGTGGGGAAACTACTAGGGATGATGGCATCATGCATTCATTTGGTTCCCAATATTCGTCTGCACATGAGCCCTTTTCAAGAATGGCTCCAAGCACAATGGTCACAAGCTACAGGGAGTTGGGAGGATCTAGTGGTTGTCACAGAGTTCATCAGGAGATAGCATGGTGGAACAAAGGAAACCTAGCACAGTGGAGACCTTTTACACCTCCAACTCGAACTATGACCATAACCACAGATGCATCCCTAGTGGGATGGGGAGCACACATGGACAATCTCAAAGTAAGGGGATTGTGGACACCACAGGATGCGGTGAAACACATCAATTTATTGGAACTAAAAACTGTGTTCTTAGCCTTAAAAGCCTTTCAGAAGCAGCTATACGGGAAAAGGGTGTTGGTACAAATGGACAACACTGCGATGTTCTACATAAACAAACAAGGAGGGACTCACTCTGTCGCACTTTCCACACTAGCACAACAGATTTGGAGATGGGCAATTCCAAGGGAAATAGACATCTAAGTGATACACCTAACAGGGAAGGATAATCTAGAAGCAGATAAGCTGAGCAGACAAACAGCATCCCACGAATGGGAACTGAATCAAGCAGAAGTGCAAACAATCTTCAAAAAATGGGGAACACCACAAATGGACCTATTTGCAACACTGCAAAATGCCAAAACTTGGCATCCAGGTGACCCTGCAAGCAGTCCCTAGGGAATGGGCTATGGATAGACTGGTCAGGGAAATTATCTTACGCTTTTCCCCCAAAACCATTGCTGAACAGGATAATCGGCAAATGCAGGACCAGGAACATGACAATTATTCTCATAGCTCCACAATGGGCCAGACAAACGTGGTTCTCGGCACTAATAGAAATCTCAGAAGGAACAATGCACAAACTTCCAAAAAGAAAGGATTTGCTAACAATGCACAACGGGAAAGTGCTTCACCCGGAACCAGAGAGCCTAGGCCCAGCAGCAAGGCTCCTGAGGACTTAGAATTCGCGCATCTCAAACTACCAGAAAGCACAATGGCTGTTTTAAGAGAAGCTAGGACACCAACAACAAGAAAATGTTATACAGAAAAATGGAAGAGGTACACCCAATGGTGTCTTCAAAGGCGTCTTTCAAGAAAGATTACAAAGGAGAGAACAGTGCTCAAATATCTCACATTTACTACAAAGTAAATTGTTTTTCATCACTGAAAGTACATTCAGCGGCAATAGTAGCATATACAAGAGGAGAAACAGGGGAAAGCTTCTTTACCTCACATGTAGTAAAAAGGTTCCTAGAGGGTGCTAAAAGAATCGCACCACCAAAAATGGGACTAGCCCCTGCTTGGAATCTAAACATAGTTATAGCACAAATGATGAGGGCACCTTTTGAACCACTACACAAGGCAACGCTTCAAATGCGAACAATAAAGACGGCGTTTTTAGTGGCAATAACATCCTTACGTAGAGTAAGTGAGCTGCAGGCACTAACATTACAGGAACCCTACTTCCAGATACATAGTAACAGAATTGTCATGAGGACAGATCCACAATCTCGCCAAAGTTTTTGTCAAAATTCCACATACACCAAAGTATATAAATACCAAGTTTCTATCAAAACCCAAAAGACAAAGCGGAAAGAGCTTTGCACTCACTTGTCGTGGAAGAGCAGTCATGTATTACATGGAAAAGAGTAAAGAATGCAGAAAAACAAAACGGCAATTTGTATCCTTTGCAAAGAGTTTTCTGGGAAGACCAGTAACCAAGTACACAATCACAAGATGGATACCAGAAGCCATACAATTGTGCAACACACAAGCTGGACAAACTTTACAAGGAGCGCCACGAGGGCATTCAACAAGAAAGAAAAGAGCAACTATTGCCTTACTCGCTAACACTTCAATCCAAGACATTTGCATGGCAGCAACATGGTCTTCAGTTCACACATTCACCAAGCATTACTGTGTGGACATCCAAATGAACAAGGAGGCACAAGTAGGACAGAAGGTCTTACAGCATCTATTTACAAACCAAAGTTCATCTTCTACCCAACCACCACAAGACTAACAAACTGCTATAAAGTCTATGCTTAGCATAGTGAATCCAGAAAGACTCACGCTGCAAAAGGAATAGTTTCCTACTTGTCGGTGTAGTTTTGCAGCTTGAAGAACTTTCTGGATTCACTAGCGAACCCACCCTCCTCCGCCAAGGAAGAACTCTATAAGGAGGAAATATGAAAAAAAGAGAGACCAAGTAAAAAGAAAAAAAAATTATCTGAAAATGGCTACCAAAGGTGGGAGCTTCTGGAGGAAGCCCGTTGATGTCACAGAAGGACACCAAATGGTACTACGTCATCCACGCCCACCAATAAAAAAAGAAATACTACAATTCCGGACCCAACCACTAGATGGTGGAATAATGCACAGCATAGTGAATCGAGAAAGTTCTTCAAGCTGCAAAACTGCACTGACAGGTAAGAAACTATTCGTTACTTTAGAAGTAGTTGTCCTTATTTTGAGTATTTATTCGAAAGCATGCAAGTGATTATTTCCAGGTTAGTTTTTCATTTTTGGCTGAAACGCTTGAAAGTGAACACCTCTTAACACCCTCTGCAAATGCCAATCACGCTTAAATAAGCACATAGTTTCTTATCTTGGCAAAAATAACTTCTGTCATTTGGAAATTCATAAAGGTGGCCCAAGGATCCCGCAGTTTTGCATATGAAACTTGTGTTGACTAAGTAAGTGTGATCGGATATATTGCTGCCTTTTTTGTGTTCCAAAACCCAGCGGGTGGTCCTGGAGCAGTTATCAGTTTCTTAATGTCTCACTGCACATCTGTTGAAGTTATCCCTTTGCGGTTTCCCTGGTAACGAATACAAACACAATCCTATTATTGCAACTTCTAACAAGAACAGGTTTTTAGCACACATAACTTTAACACAGTGGCATGATTTTTCAGCATAACCGATTGTAATAATTGGGGTAATTGTAGTTCACTGACTGAGTTCCTTCAGCCCCGTCTTTCTTTGCCGATCTTGACCCAGTCTAGTGGCTGTGATACTTGATTAAATGGAAAAAAAACGGTTTTTGTTATTGAAGTAGATTATCATATTTGATGTGTCTGAAATATAAATATTTTTTTTTTCCTTGTGGATTTTAACGAGCTTCGTGAGGAATTATTCAAGAGAGATGTCTGTTTTGCCCAGATGACAGGTGCCCCAGCAGCATTAAGCACCATTTTCCCTCTTCATCCTTTGGTGAACATGGCTGTGTTCGTCTTCCAGCAAATGTATTATGACAGTTAAGTTAACTTTGGAAGCCTGATTATCACTTTATCTGAACAGGTGTAGTTTCGTCTGTTACCTGCACGGGATGTTATGTGAATTTTCCACCTGACAAAACGAAGCTTTAAAGTGGACCCTCGTATTTTGCCGTTTCAATGTGCAGGGTATCGGTCAACAGCACTCAGTCCACAATACCAGGAAAAACCATACCCTGGGTGCATAGATTTTCTGTGCGTCTGAAGTTATGAAATACGTTAGTTAAAATATTTGAACACATTTCGTTATTGTCCTTTTCTGTCAAATATAAACTCCCCTAAAGGTGACAAACCGTGATTATTCTGAAACGTAATGTCATCAATCTAAAAAAGAGCTTTGAGGACAACTACAGAGGGGGGTTTGGCTCTGCGCACATGTTGGTAGCCAAGAGTGCATTGTTTGATTGGGCTGAAGTTGTGAGGTTCCACAGAGAAAAGTACTCCTACCCCACAAAGCTGTGATGATTTTGTATATTTATCCAGCTGCGTGAGCACGCGGCAATATGGCTGCCTGAGCTTGAATGGGCAGGGTCTCTTTCTCTCTCGCTCGCTTGCTTTCTCTTTCTTTCGCTGTTCAAGTGTCTAGCTAATTTGTGTTTGTGTTTCTCTGGCAGCAGCACAGATGAGAAAAGGCAGTCATGACCAGCACCATCACCTTCCATCATCCATATTTAACTAAAGATTGAAGTTTTATGTTTTAGAGCAGTATGGATGACAAGTGCTACACTAATCTACATGAAGTGTTAGGTCTTGCTTTATAGTTGATTTGTTGCAGGAATTTTTGTGACCAGCAAAAACGAGCTATTGGATTACTACTGAGAGAGGGCTTGGGCTCCACCGCATGTTAGTTCCTGGGAGTGTAGGAGTTGATAGGGCCGAATTTGTGTGTTTCTTCAAATGAATGCTTGTGTGGCACTTTTTAGCTTTTGGCAAAGCTTATACTTGATACAACAGAACTTAGTTGTTTATTTTGAAAAGCAGATTTTAGTCTATGGATGTTATTACTCTATATTAAGCCCTACAGATCAGTATTTTTTGTTATAAATGAAATCTCGCATATTACTGTAGTAATCAATAGTTTTGGTGTTCGTTCCGTGTCCCAAACCTTAGATATCTCATTGATAAAGAGAAATTCAATAGATAACCGCAAATGTTATACCATCCTGTGTTTCTATACTTTTGAATAAAACCATTTGCCACAAGTGTGGTTGGGACTTTCATTCGAGACAGGAAAGAACATAAAACGTGATCATGGTGTGCTCACAAAAGAGCCTTAAAGTTAGGTTGTTATTTGGGATGTGGGCAGTGTTTGGGCTTGGGATAGGCCGACACTGACTAAAGATGTTTGTAAAAACTGCACACCCGTTGGAGTCTGGGTGGTATGGCTTGTGTTAATGCCATTTTGTCTCTTACACAGAAAGCAAGTCAAACTGCAAACTTTGTTTCAAAAACAGAATTCTTACATTTCTGTGATGGAAAGTTCTGAAACAGCAAAAGACACACCACCCAGTGTTATCACACTTCTACCAATGAAAAACAGTACCTCACGTGTGGGGGTGCCCATCTTAATTGACTTGCGAACATGCTGAAACTGCAACCATGTGATGTCATTGTACTGTCAATGTGATCTTCATCACATTGACAGTGTAATTTGTGTCTATTCCTGCCCCCTGCAATAGGCCCATCCACACATAGGGTATCATTTGTATCAGAATTATGGGGTCATTTTTTTTTATTTTTTTTTACCCATAGTTTGACATTCACATGGCATTATGGATGATTATATGTGGTGGTGTTCATGCGAGCCACATCACTCTGCTTTCCACTGGCTCTCAACATTTTAGAAATGTCTTGGGTTGGTAAATTGTCATGGATGCAGGTCCACCTTGTAACTAAATGATGACCCCCCTTTTGAAGTTTTTCCCATTAAAACATTCCCTGGTCTCTAGCTGTTGTATCTGTGAAACCTTAGAATGTGTAGATGTTAAAAAACGTGCTTGTAGTATGGTTACCTACATCCCAGGGTTGATGCATGCAACTAAAAGACAGACACCTTAAACTAGCATTTTAATTTCAGTTACTTTTTACATTGTCCAACTGTTCTGCATTCAGTTTATCGGCCCTAGGCACCTGGAACTCGTAAAAAAACAATGCATGTTTGGTACTGCCACCCTTAGGAGCCCCAGAAGTGTTCCAAGTTTGAACTGGGATATGTTCTTGCTCAAGAGGAGACAAAGATGAATTATTATGTGTTGGAAAAAAAAACTCTTAAAGGCGTCAGGTTAAGTGTTTTACTGGCCAACAAGTCATGGCAAGGTAGGTATGGCTTGCACTGCTAAGTCATTCAATTTTTTTAAAAAATAGATATTGTTTTTATACTTTCCTATTGTCCTGATTTTGGGATTGTAATTGCATTTATATAGCACTTACTACCCCTGACAAGGTGTTGAAACGATTTACGCTGGGCAGCACGCTGCTCCGAGACCAAAGGCTAGTGGTTAATGCATTGGTTGTTGGTTATTGGTTTAGTCCTGTCCATTTAAGGAAATCACTCCATACTTTACCTCCAGTTTCTTTGTAGTAGAATAATTTAATAGGATATATGCATGATCTTTAAGTGGAGTGTGGGGCTATGTGGGTTAATGCAGGTGTTTGGGGCTATTAATGAGTTACAGAAGATTAGGTAAATTGATAGGTTGCAAGGGTATGACTTGCAAAGCAGAGCTTGTCATCTTCGAAATGATGTGTGGACAATTAGCAGAACTTGAATAGCAGTATAGCCATATGGCGTGATTACTGCTGCGCCCGCACCACTCGCGCACATGCACTGCAAGCTGTGGCCGGCGGTAGCATTTTTAGCTTGCTAATCGCGGCACCGGTGCTTTACTTTTAACATTAAAAGTAAAGTGCCGGTGCCGCAATTATAGCAAAAGTAATAGAAACAAACATCTATTTCTTTACTTTTGCTATAATCGCGGCACCCGCGCTTTACATTTAATGTTAAAAGTAAAGCACCGGTGGCGCGATATGTAAGAAAACAAGCATTGTCATAGCCAATAGGTCTCACATTTGGGACCTTAGAAGTGTTTAGCCATGCAACAGTTGCATAACTAAATACTTATAAGGTCCCAAAAGCGAAACCCTATTTGCTATGCCAATGCTTGTTTTAGTAAGGGGGTGCTGATTAAGTCTTCCTTTTAGTTGATGGTCGAGGTGAAGGGCGATACTGTTTCTTTTGTTCAAAGTGAAGACGTTTCTAGGCCAGGCCTGTGTGTCCATAATAGCTGCTTCAGGGATGGTAATGACAGCCAGGTGCAGGGATCTCACACTTCATTGTGCTCATGTTGGGGGTATTCCTGTGTGGAGCTAGCCCCAGTGCTGCCTGCAGTAAGAAGCATCTCTTTACACAAAGGCCTGAGCAAGGCACTTGAAATAGAACCGAACCGGTTCTGCAGCATGAGACCGTGGGTGCACACTGTGGGTGCCATTTACAATACTGTACTGTCATTTGCGACTAATTAGGTAGCTCACTGTGCATGCCACAGACAAACTGCAAAACAATTGAGCTTAAATTAACAAGTCATAAAGCCACAGATTCCGCAGCACACAAAAAGCCCCAGTGCCATCTGTTTTCATGATTCAGAAAAGTCAGTAGCTAACAGTGCTGCACCCAACTCTAGTTTTTCTAAACGCTGTCCCTTTTCCTATCTGTTCTGAGTCCATATTAAGCTTTTGTTGTGAAAAAGGATCCTCTTGGAGCCAGAGGCTCAGGTGGTGGACAGTTTCCCATACAGAACGGGTACACACGGTATAGTGTTACCCTTAAAGAAAGGGTCCTCATTAAATTAAGCATGTACAGGAATTACCCATAACAAAAAGGTTGCTAGTGGGATATGGGAAAGATTAAACCTGGTTTCACAAGAAGGACAAAACGCAACAAAAAGTTTGCGGAAGTTGGGATGAAGATTGCAGTATGGTTACTCGTAAAGCATGGTTACACATAACATGTGGTTGCAATAAATAGGGCACAATTCTAAATATTGTATGAGGGCACATGAAACTTGGTTTAAAGATAAATCTGTGCTACTCATGAAGCAAGAATAGGTGTGAAGCACGAGTACATGTAAAATCAGGTAACATTTGAAACACACGGAAAGGAAGTTAAAGATGAAGCAGATTCCACATGCAAATGGGGTAACCATGATAAAGGTGTACTCTGGATTATACATGATGAAGGGATTGTCATGAGGCAGGATTACAGAGGAAGGATTTGCACAGAAAGCTATATGTCATCAAATGAACATTGCACCATAAACAGCAATTCTTCCAACATTGTGTGATCTGCATTGATATTACATAATTGATTATGCAGACTACATTCCCTAATAAACCCCAAACACATTTTATATTTCCAGTCTCAAGACATGCAGGACAGCATTTACTTTGTCAATTTTCCAGGACTTGTGTTTCACTTAGAGGAATAGAACAAAATATTTAAGCAAATTTGTAAACAAAAAATATATATATTTTTAAATTGGTGCAACTTTCATTGTTTTCGTGCCACAACTAGATGTTGGTGGAGGGGTTGCCAACACATAACATTCCTCTAGTCCGAAACTAAAGCCCTAAAAGTACAGACTATGCAAAAAAGTTTACAAACCAACCAAATATACAAAAATATATAATTTAATAAAGATAACTTTAGAAAAGATTCAATTGTAAACACATTAGAATAAAAGTTGTACTTGCAGTGTAAAACACAACATAGACAAATAGACAGCTAATATTCATACACCATTTAAAATTCAGATAAATGCGTATGTTTTTGGCATTTTCAATCACACGTCAGAAATTACATCAATATAAATTAAGAATTTTTAAGATTCAGTGTAGCGAGAAATAGACCTGTTTTTTGTTCGGGTGGATACAATTAAGACCACCTCCCTCAGGACAGTTAACCTATATTTATAATTCTTGTTTAAGATTCTTGATTAGAATTCCAACATGCTTTAAAATACAGATGTTCCTACAAACAAACACCGATTACATAAAATTACAAAACATCCATTATATGCATCAATAATTAGCCCTGAATGTGCCAAATAAAAATATAGTATGTTTGAATGCACAAAGAGACCATGTGTTTAAACAACTTAAATACTTTTTTTTTTAAAGTTATGACAAAGATGTGCATACATGTTTGCAAAAATAGGGGTACCCCTGACTATATTTCCTAAATCAGGGTCTAAATACAAGTGTGAAAAAACATTTAGGAAATACAATCGCAAAGTGGACCTATGGATATACAAAAATAATATGTGAACAACCAAATGTGGTAAGGTATCAAAAATATGTTTATTTATACCAATATGATTTTTAAATGTTATATTTTTTGTTAGAGCAAAATTGAAAGCAATGTATCATAAAAAACAGTTACTCAATATGTGTAATATAATTGTTCAATACTTGGCACATTGTTAAACCATGGTCCCTACTTTAGGTATGCAGGTATGCAGGCATGCTAACGCACTCATACTCTACCTCTTGTTGCATAAATATTTTATAAAAATGATGTGTACAGTTTGTATGCAGGTAATGATACAACATCGAAGAAACAGTGGAGTAACAATGGATCAATTATCACAATGGTTTCATGAATGTAAATATATTTTTTTCATGGCTGAAGTTTTTCATGTCCTACGCGCTTTTCGGCGTTACGACTTCATCAGGTAGCCATGTGTGTAAAGAAACCTTGTCAGAAATTCTAAATAATCCGACCTGGAGAGAATGATGAACTGGTAGCTCTGGTGCTGGAGTATGGAATGCACCTATAGATGCGATATGCAGCCACGCTCAATATGCTTGCAAATGGTGCTGCAGTGCAAAGCGATGTATAGTTGTACTCAATTAGAATGGGTCAAAACGATAAACTCCACATGGTGTACGCACTTACGTTTGAGCCCACAGCTATGCAATGCCTGGGAGGTGGGAAAAGCGATGTCCCACACTTGGTGAAAAAAAACAGATATTGTTAATCCGGTAGTAGGCCACTCTGCCGTATCACGTAACCGATCGATGAGGTGCCATCCTGGACCGTAGTTCAGGCTCCAGAGCTTGCTTGAAAATATAGCCAACGCTGCACGCCGTGCATGCGCACAGTGAGTTGCCTGGGTTTGTCAGCGAGATGCGCATACAACCTGAAAGTGTAAGGGTTAATATCTGTGACTTCTATTACAAACACAGCATTAAGCTTTTATTGAAACATCCAGTTAAAGAAACCACCATTTTGAATGACCTCAAAATGTAGAAAAAAGTTGACATACATTGTGCAGACCTCATTCAAACCTACCTGTCCATCTGTGGCGGTCGCCTCTGGGCAGCTATAGTTAGGCTACCAGTTCCATAAGAGTAGAGTTTTTTGTGCTGCTAATTACTTTGATCCTGTTTGACGAATCTCCACAAAACTTTCCAAGTAGGTGCTACTTTTTAACTAGTTAGTGCAGGGTGATCTGTCATGCTGGGGCCGAGGAAAAAAGGGGGTCCCAAACGCAAACACCCCATGGATTTTCCATAGAATTCTTTAGGCAAAAACTGCTTAAGGGATTTACACCAAATTTGTCAGGGGGCTAGATCTTGGTCCGCTTTTTTTGTGATTGGGTGTAAATCCATTCACTAGTTTTTTTGTTTTGTTCGAAAGTAAGGGTCAAAAATATTGTATATCTGTGGAGGGTTGGGTCCGCGAGAGGCTCGAGAGACTTGTGGGAGCGGCAATTCAAATATACAGCGTTCTGATTGGCCAAATGGCCTTTTTCCCTTTGGGCCAATTGGTTTCTGCAGGAGCGAGTGCTCTGACTGCCAGCAACATCAGAAAGATTTTGCTGGCACTCATTACAGGACTCAGGGGCTCGGTTCCCTGTCCTGAAATTTGGAAAAAAATATTAAAGGAGACAGGATACCCTGTCCTCCTAGGCCCCATGAGGGGGGTCCACAGGGACACTACTCAACCTCCATGCGGCCCCTCTCCCCTTTGTTTTTAGTTTTGGCTTTGGGGGAAGGGGTCCCCAGCGCCTAACATGGCTGAAGGAAGGTGGCCACATGGCCCCCTCCCCTTTAATTAAATACAACAGCTCTGGGACATGGACCTCTGGGCCTAATAAGGCACGGGGAAGGGGGACACACGGCTCCCTTCCCTTTTAGTTAAAAAAAGAAAAACCCTGAGGAAATGAAGTCCCCAGGACCTAATAAGGCTCGGAGAGAGGAGCTGTGCGGCCTCTCCACCCCCTTACAAAAAAAAGGCCCTGGGTCATTGGGGGGCCCCCGTAGGTAAAGCAAACTTGTGTTATGAGCAACATTGACCCTATACCATGCTCTTAATGGGTAACAGAGTTCATGTTGACTATGAACCAAAGACGAAAGGGTAATCTATATTGCACACGGTGTTCAATCTGTATACAAGTGTTCAGGGAAACCAAGAACCTACAGGTACTGAAGCCCTGCTAAATACCTAATGGCCTACTATGGACTGTCTTTACCTGTATCAACCCTCCGACAGTCATTGAACGTACATGGATAAATGAAGTGGATATAAGTAGAAAAGTGGGTACTGTTAACTATGTTTACTTTATGGATAGAATTTACTCTTGCACCACACTGTTTGCAGACAGTGAAACTCTCATGATTAATACACCACAGAGTTTTAAATTATCTGCTAATTAGAGTGTACACTCTATGCAGCACTTGTCCAAGGATCGACTGTTCACTTAAAATAACCCGGATCTGAAGGTGCTAAAGATCAAACTGCCTTCAGCCCCATCTGTGGTGAAAACCGTACAGATAGCCCATCTTCTGAAGCAAAACAAGAACATTTACTTAGGTTAGTGCCTGAGGCACAATCTTTTATGTTAAATAGAAATTGTCATTTTAAGACAATTCTGTCAAATAACTCAAGGCTGCTTACAATACGTGGTAAGTAGTACGTAGAATCTTTGCCGTTCTAGAAACTTTTTCTGCAGTACCAAAAAACATGTGTGGAACATACTGGACAAAACTCGTCAACTTTCCTCTGCACACAGATTTTCTCTACAGTACAAAGATTTATAACATGTTCAATTACACACCTATGGTGCATTAGGAGTACACCCATTTAGTGAACACCAGTTCCTGGACTCTGACTGTACACAATTTGGTAGAAACATACCCGCCACTATCTACATTATAAAGCACACTCATTGAATGATGTCATCAAAGATTTCAATTGAGATGCCATCTGTGATGTCATAAATGATGTCATAGAAAAGGTCATGAGTGATGTAATATGTGAGGTCATAAACAGTGCATGGCGGGGCGCAAGTTCAAATTAGCTTTGCTAATTATGACTGGTGAATTTGTTTTTTTTTTTGTTTAGTTCATTACGTTAATGCTGTCATTGACCTATTAACCTAACTATAATGTTACTTTAATCTTAATGTTTTTTCTGAGAAAATATGTATATATACATTGCAGTCAGTACACATTTAAAATATGGGTCCTTGCGGTTTTGCTTTTTATTGAGTTTTGTTTCAATTTGGGTAAAGGGATTTAAAATGACCTAACATGCAAACTATGTATTATGAGGTTTGAAAATTGATCACATATTGTTTTCACGTGGTTTAGATAGCCTTGGTCAATTACATCAAACAGTTTGTATTAAAGTTAAAATTGTAGATTTTGCAAGCAATGTACTGAACGCAAAGTCATTACTTTATTTTTTGCCAAGGAAACAGTCTTGCTGACATTTTTTTCCGACTTTTCTCTGGTGTTTTATTATTGTAAATAATGATCAAATACAATGTTTTATTAACATTTAACATGGGGGTGTGACCTTGCATAGCCTGAGTTAGCCAAACGTGCTGTCTTTCTGAATTAAGCGGGAGTCTCCGAGATCTGGTGGCGAAGTCTCTTACGACAATCCAGTGGTTTTGAAAGAAAATGCTAACATCCTGTGGATGGTGTTTTTTTTTCTTTCTTTTTTTTTTTTTTAGTAATCACCTGGAGAAAAGCTTGCAACTGCTAATGGATAGAGTGGATGAAATGAGCCAGGATATAGTCAAGTTTAACACCTATTTGAGGAACTCCAGCAAACAGCAGCAGCAGAAGCATCAGGTTGGTAAAATGAAGCCGTTTAAAATGACAATTTAATGTTTGACTAAACATGCTATTCTTTTTAGTGAAGTATTGTCTACGTATAGCTATGTGAATATCATAGGTTCATGTGGCTACACGAAAAGGCAAATGCAATATGCTGCTGTCCGGTTAGCCTCCCACCGAGAGCATCAGGTCAGCTCTCAACTTGTAGGTTTACCGTTTGATTACTTATATTTTTGGAATCCTTAACATATCTTCACCAGACTTAGCCAAAGATGTATCAACACCTGTTGGTATCCCACATTTGGTGCAGAGGGTAAAATAAAATGTAAGAAGAATGCTCGAAAAGTAAATAATTGGGAAGCCTGGACAGGTTTATAAGCTTTCTACCAAGACGCGGTGTTCCCCTGATGTAGACCTTGGTATGCAGCAGTTATGGGTCTTGAAGCTTCATTGCGTGTTTCCAGCGCTTCTGTGCTGTTTGTTAGCAGAAGTTTTCTACTACATGGAAGCTACCTCTTGGCCGTAACTATTTCACCAATTCTAGCTTTTTGTTTTAGGAAAAAAAGCCGCAAAAATCATATACGTAATTGCAAAAAAAGCAAGCCAAAAGCACAGAAAACTGATGATTCAGGCAAAACAGTAGCATAAAACCGAGCTGTATTTAGAGGAATGCATCCTATGCTGGACATAAGGATAGATTTCATCACATCAGTAGTTAGAATCGTTATTGCAAGTCAAAATTAGGGGTGCACATTTGGATCTTTTATTGATTGTACTTGACGGGGGGGGGGGGGGGGGTGGCAACAGACATCTGCTTCTTCATCAGACACACATAGCCTGCGAAGCAATGCTGTAGCAGGAAGACGTGACATGACTCTTTTGTGGTTCCAAAGTGGATGTTGATTTAGTCGAACAGTAGAGACATCTGAGATCACAGTTGCACTCCTGTACAAAATATGCAGGGATACCTGTCCAGTGCATTGTCTCCAGGTAAACAATGTCTGAATCTTTGGCCAATAGATCCATTTTGGGTGTGCTTTGGTTTAAAAATAAAGCAGAATCTTATGCAGACCCACGGAAAGAATTGGTTGGTCCTCTTTTAGTATGCTTGTATAGTTATGCTTTGTTGCAAAAGATATATGCATTTGAATATCCACGGCTTTAGTTAAGCATGAAGCATCTAATTTCTGTGACAATGGTGCTTCCAGTGATTTCCCTACATTTAGGTGAATGGGGTTGGGCCTTGCCACGGCAAACGGAGTTGGGCCCAGTACTACGAAATGAACAAGTTACTTACCTTCGGTAACGCTTTTTCTGGTGGATACAGTATCTGCCTGTGGATTCCTCACCTTGTGAATATCCCCTGCGCCTGCAACATTCGCAAACTTTTGTAGCAGTCCGCGCCGATGAGGTCAAAGACGACGTAACAGAGGCACGACCCCGCTCGCGACTCCGCTGATGTCACCGGCTCCATAAGAAGACCTCGTCGGCGTGGTGACGTCAGTTCCGCCCTTTTTTCCGTGCCTTCGAGGCACACGGACGGACTGACTGACAGCAATATATACACAGCATACACAGTACACTATATACAATGCAACACACACAGTGTGGAGAACAAATAGAAAGGCAAAAGAAATAACACAATGCCTTTTGATAGTAACAAATACACTTTGAAACACCATCATATACTGAAGGTATACAAGGGTGGACAACGGGGAGGTGGGTGGGTCAGTGAGTAATCCACAGGCAGATACTGTATCCACCAGAAAAAGCGTTACCGAAGGTAAGTAACTTGTTTTTCTGATGGATACATCTGCCAGTGGATTCCTCACCTTGTGAATAGATTCCCACAGCAGTCCCCACTCCCGGAGGAGGGTGTCCACCCATCTATACCAGAAAGTCCTGAAGGACGGAACGAGCAAAATGTCCGTCCCTCCTCACCTCGGAGTCTAAACAATGTTTTGCAAAAGTGTGGAGGGAGGCCCAAGTTGCCACCCTACAAATGTCCTCCACAGGAACACCCCTAGACAAAGCAGAAGTGGAAGACTTAGCTCTAGTGGAATGGGCTCTTAAACCCTCTGGAGGATTCCTTACCAGCCAAAGAGTAACATATCTTGATGCACAAGACAATCCATCTGGAAAGGGTGCGCTTGTGCACCGCTCTGCCTTTCCTGCAGCCAACAAAGCCCACGAAGAGCTGGTCATCAACTCGAAAGTCTTTTGTCCTGTCAAGGTAGAAGCTCACCGTCCTCTTAGGGTCCAAGCGGTGAAGTCTCTCCTCCTCCTTGGAAGGGTGAGGGGGAGCATAGAAGGTAGGAAGGGTAATGGACTGCCCCAGATGGAAGGGAGTTACCACTTTAGGCAGAAATGCAGCCCTGGTCCGGAGTACCATTTTTCAGCATGAATGGTCAAAAATGGGGGTTTTGAACTTCGAGCTTGAAGCTCACTTACCCTCCTTGCCGAGGTGATTGGAATGAGAAAAACCGTCTTAAAAGACAACAGTCTCAAAGGACACTTGTGTAAGGACTCGAAGGGAGAACCCATAAGATAAGTTAAGACCAGGTTTAAGTCCCATTGAGGCACAATAAAGGGAGTAGGAGGAAACCTGTTTGTAAGGCCCTTAAGAAATCGTAGAACAATAGGTGATTTGAACAATGACGGCGGATCCGGCAAGCAAAGGAAAGCCGACAAATACGATAAGTATCCCTTAACAGTAGCCACAGCAAATCCTTGCTGAGCAAGAGAAAGGGCAAACTGCAGAATGTCAGATAAGCGAGCCCTCAAAGGATCAACTGACTTCTCTCCACACCAGAGTAAAAATTTAGACCACCTATAGGAATAGATAGATTTGGTGGAATGACGTCTGGCAGACAAAATTACATCTACCACATCAGGCGGGAGAGAAAAAGAATTCAGGTTGCCCCGTTCAATCTCCAGGCATGAAGGTGTAAGCTCTGGAGGTGGGGGTGTAGAACCTGCCCCTCCGACTGCGAGAGGAGGTCTGCCCTCAGAGGGAGACGGAGCGGAGGGCATGTGGAGAGATGGAGAAGATCTGTGTACCACACCCTTCTTGGCCAATCCGGGGCGATCAATATGACTTGGGCCCGGTCTTGGCGAATCTTCCTCAGAACCCGAGGAATCAAGGGTATGGGAGGAAACACGTAAAAAGAGTTGTGAGCCCCAACTCAACTGAAACGCGTCCCCCAACGCTCCCTGCATCGGATACTGGAGACTGCAGAATGACGGGCGTTCTCGTGAGTGGCAAACAGGTCCACCCGAGGGGTTCCCCACATCCGAAAGACGTGACGAACCACCTCCCGATGAAGCCTCCACTCGTGGTCGGTGGAGAACTGCCGACTGAGACTGTCTGCACATACGTTCAGAACCCTGGCCAGATGATTTGCCATCAGACAAATCTGATGATCCTGAGCCCAGGACCAGAGACGCAAAGCCTCTCTGCAGAGACAATGAGACCCCACTCCTCCCTGCTTGTTGACATACCACATCGCGGTAGTGTTGTCCATCAGGACTTGAACCGACTGACCGCGAAGGGATGGGAGGAAGGCCTTGAGCGCCAAACGTATCGCCCGCAATTCCAGAAGGTTGATGTGAAGCAACCTTTCCTCTGGAGACCAAAGACCCTTGATCTCCAGATTCCCCAGATGAGCACCCCACCCTAAAGTGGATGCATCCGTTATTACTGTGGCCACCGATAGAGGTAGATGGGAAGGGCTTTCCTTGCGACCGATTGCCCTCCACGCTCCACCAAGACAGATCCGCTGCAGCTTCTCTGGAGATCCTCACAGACTCCCTGAGATCTCCTTTGTGCTGATACCACTGCCTGCGGAGGCACCACTGGAGCGCCCTCATGTGCCAGCGTGCATGGTTGACCAACAAAAGGCAGGAAGCAAACAGACCGAGCAGGCGAAGGACCTTCAGGACTGGAACGACCGCTCCATTGTAAAATAAAGGAATCATTTCCTGTATGTCGAGAATCCTTTGAGGAGGAGGGAATGCTCGACACACAGAAGTGTCCAGTACCGCACCTATGAACAGGTTGCGCTGAGAGGGCACCAGGTGAGCTTTGGGCACGTTTATCGAGAATCCCAATTTGTACAACCGCTGAGTTGTATCCTGCAGATGATGTAGCACCTTCTCCGGCAACTCCGCTTTGATCAGCCAGTCGTCCAGATAGGGGACAACTGAAATCCCCGACCTTCTGAGATGGGCTGCCACCACTGCCATCACCTTCGTGAAGACTCTGGGTGCAGTAGTAAGACCAAACGGAAGGACCACAAACTGATAATGTTGCGATCCTACCGTAAACCGGAGATACTTCCTGTGTGACTTCAGGATGGGGATGTGGAAATACGCATCCTGCAAGTCGATCAACACCATCCAGTCCTCCTGATTCAGCGCCTGAAGAACCTGTGCAAGGGTGAGCATCTTGAACTTCTCTTGCTTCAGATAAAGATTCAAGATCCTGAGGTCCAATATCGGACGCAATCTGCCGTCCTCCTTCGGAATCAGGAAATACCGGGAGTAGCATCCCTGACCCCTTTCCTGCTCTGGAACCACCTCTATCGCACCTTTCTGTAGTAACTTCAGGACTTCCTCCTGTAGGAGAAGACGGTGGTTCTCTGAGAAAGCCCCTTGACAAGGAGGGTAATTTGGAGGGAATTCCCGAAAGGGAAAGGCGTACCCATTTCTACAAGATCTAGAACCCAAAGATCTGTAGTAACATATTCCCAATCTTGTAGAAAATGGGTAAGCCGGTCCCCCACAGGACCAGCATGATCCAGAATGGCTGATCTAGGCCTGCTTTGCGGTGGTAGGAGGGGCTGAGGAAGAGGAAGAGGAGGAGAGCTGACGGCCACGTGTGTGACCCCTGATTCTGCCTCTGTATCCCCTATACAGAGAGCTCTGCTGCTGTTGCTGCTGGGTCTGCCTGTAGGAACGAAAGGTTGCCCTTCCGAAACCCCTATATCTTTTAAACGATCCCCTTGACTGGGATTGAAGACCCAAAGACTTAGCCGTAGCCTTGCTTTCTTTAAAACGCTCAAGTGCAGAATCTGCCTTTTTGCCAAAGAGTCCGGAGCCATCAAAAGGCAAGTCAAACAGTGTTGATTGTACATCAGGGGAAAACTCTGAAGACTTGAGCCACGCACTCCTCCTAGTGGCAACAGAAGACCCCATGACTCTTGCTACTGAGTCAGCTGTGTCCAGAAAACCTGACGCGCTGCCGCCTGGGCATCCGCCAGGACCTCATTAAAACCAACCCTATCCTCCTTTGATAGTTTTGGAGATAATTTCTTTGCAGAATCCATGAGCGCATGAATATAGCGTCCCAAAAGGCAAGTGGCATTCGTAGACTTAAGAGCCATGCTGGCCGATGAAAAAAACCTTTTTGGCCGCTTGATCTAATTTCTTGGCCTCTCTGTCACTTGGAACCTGGGGAAAAGCACCTTTAGATTTCCCTGAACAAGCAGCCTGAACCACCAGGCTCTCAGGCGACGGGTGAGAAGTTAAAAACTCAGGGTCCCCCGGAGCTGCCCTATACCTCCTGGCAACTGTTTTCGAAACTGCGGGAGCAGAAAAATGCTTACGCCACACTTCCATCACAGGATCTATGATGGCCTCATTAAAGGGCAACAAGGGTTCTGAAACAGTAGTGGTAGAATGCAGCACCTCTGTCAAAATGTTCGACTTGAATTCAGTAGAAGGCAACTGCAGATCTAACAGCTCAGCTGCCATCCTTATGACTGCATGATATGGTGCCACATCCTTTGAGGGTTCATCAGAAGGTGGAGTAATTTCCCATTCAGGAGATCAATCCAAACCACTAGCCTCCTTTAGCTCTTCAAAAACCTCATCAGACTCCACAAGCTCTCCTTCTTCTGCCTCTTCCAAAAGGTACCTTTACTCATCAAGCACCCTTTGAGCCTCCCTCCTAGACCGGACTCTTACAACCGGCGTCGGCGGCGCAGTGTTCGAGTCCGACGGCGCCGATGCCGGCGTCGAATGTGGATCCATAGGAGCAGCCGGCGTCGAACGAGGACGAGCTGGCGCCGGTGAAGAAGGGAGCGGCGTCGATGTCCTCGGCGCCGGTAGATGCCAAGACGGCGTCGCCGGAAAGAATGGCATGAAGGGGGCCTGTGGATAGGCTTGAGGCACCCCCAAACTGAAGGCCATTGGACCCATCGGACCCGAAGGTGCACCAGTGGAGTACATGGCTCTTGAAAATACCCCGTACATTGCATTTAGATAATGCGTGGGGTCCTGACCTGGTCCAGGGAACGCAGGGTACTGATCAGGCATCACCGGACTCGGGCCAACCGGTGCCGACGGTGGAATTTGTGGGGTCGAAGGCTCACCCGGTACTGGAAGCTCCTCGGCCGGAGCCGGAGATGGAACCGGTGCCGGAGAGGAAGCCGGAGCCGGAGAATGAACCGGTGAAGCCACTGTTGAAGAAGGGCCAACCGGTGAATCCGGAACGGGCGAGGGAGATACAGAGTCCTTACGGCGTCGAGAAGATGACTTCGGAGCCATACTCTTGTCCGAGTGACATCGAGAAGAATGTCTTGTCTTTTTTTTGTGCTTCTTAGGTCTTGAAGCATGCCCCGAAGTCGACTTCGACGGTGACCTCGATCTCGACGTCAATCTTGACCTCGTTCTTGATTTTCTCCTACCTCTCTTCTCTTTTTTCATCCTCGCGATGAAAAGCTTCGCTTCTCTCTCCTTGAGAGCCTTGGAGCTGGTCTTGCGACAGCAAGAGCATCCATCCACATCATGGTCCGAAGATAGGCACCATACACAGTCGTCATGTGGATCCGTGATGGACATATGCTTTCCACATTCGCGACAGGGCTTGAACCCCGACTTATTTGTTGACAATTTCACAAAACAAAAAGGACAGAGAAATCCAGTAGAAACACAAAGTAACAGTGAAGCTACAGATAGAGATTCCCGAAATCCGTTGGCGTCGACGGCGCGGAAAAAAGGGAACTGACGTCATCACGCCGACGAGGTCTTCTTATGGAGCCGGTGACGTCAGCGGAGTCGCGAGCGGGGTCGTACCTCTGTGACGTCGTCTTCGACCTAATCGGTGTGGACTGCTACAAAAGTTTCCGAATGTTGCTGGCGCAGGGGATATTCACAAGGTGAGGAATCCATTGGCAGATGTATCCATCAGGAAGCCTGTGATATACTTCCCAGATTCAATTCAAAATTACTAGGACTACAAGTGTATAATTCGATTGTAATTGTAAAATATATGCATTTTGTTGTCAAATACCAGTCTTATGTTTTATAAGCTAAACTAAAATTGCCCCAGAAAAGAGCATGTCATTGTCCTAAAACACATTGTTTTTGTTCTGACATACCAGCTTTAAATTAAAACAGTGTTTGGTTTCCAAGCATCAGTCAGTGTGTCACTCCTTAATTGCTTTCTCCCCAGTTGCCGTACATGTGCAGATTCCGCCTTTTATGTTCACGTGCTAGTTATCCACATTATATGGTCAAGATTTCCACCACCATTATGCCCACAATATAGCCAAAATGTTCCACTATTTTGCCATGGCCAGCATAATCCCAGCAATGCCCACCCAACATGCCACCATTGCCTATAATTTTCCACAAGTTACCACCATTCTTGAGAGGATGGACACCCAATCAACGCAGTGATGGCCTTCATAGAGAGATTGGGAAGCCGCACCAGATATCTAAATTGCTAGGGCTCAGTCACTGCGTCTGTTGACAAAACTAACACCCAGGTTGAGGATTTCCAATAAACAGCAGTTGTTGATATGCATGGAAAGAAGTGTAGGAACGGTGGTAGGTGGAGGCGAGGTCAATTGCGTGGCTAAAAAACCCAAAATAGTTTTTAACTATTGTGATGATCTTTCATCTACAGGTAAATTCATGAAAATAATGCACACGTTAAAAGAAAAATGAATGCCAGTTAAACTAACCATTGAGAAATGTATTATATTGCGTCATTAAACCTCTAAAGGTATATGCGATCACTTCAGAGGTCTATATGTGTAACCAGAGTGACACAAAATTGAATCCTGTCGACAGAAAACACTATGAATATGTAAGCCATTGTTTTAAACTTGCCTTTCATACAGTATAAGATACGCTACCACAAAGTGCACAACAACATTTAGGTTTAAGATTTTAAAAAGTGCTTGCAAAATATGTATTTTCATAATGGGCATATTGTACCTAGTGGGAACATTATTTTATAACTGTTCATTAAAAGCACACACTCCACAGCTCAACTAATAACACACTTACAATACCTCTCAAAGATGAATAATCTTTGTCTTAACAAAGCATCAAGTTACTCCATCAGTAAAAGGCAATACCAGCTTCGAAGCAGCCTTTACATTTTCAGATAAACCAGTTGCACTTTTAAATTTCTTTCACACAGAAGGGACATTGGCAAGGAGGCTAGTTTCTTGTTTAGATGTCTGTCCCTCTTCCCTCCGTTTCCTAGCATAAGGGCTCCTTCCCTTCCACTTCAGCTGAAGCATCTCAACTGTCCGGGACGGTTGTCTTAAAAAAAAAAAAAAAAAAAAAAAGTAGAGGAAGTGTTTTTGTTAAAGTATGGACACGTTGTGTCCCATATATCCTGACCACTTCGACCTCTGTCAGGAACGCATACATCTTGCATATTCTTTCTCTCCTCCAAGCACACATCGATTGTGGGTGCACTCCGACCCTAAGAACCATTGATATATATTTTTTTATAACATCTGGTCTATCTCCTCTGCTTGCTCCTGTTCTGACTCTTCATCCTGCTATCATCTGGCTGCGCGGTCTTCTGGGCTGTTTAGCAAGCCTGGTACTTAGCGTACAGCTTTGGGCCTGCTGCAAGGCCTTTTTCAATGGAGCAGCCCCCAGGTGATTGGCATTGTTGCAAGTAGGGGCAGAGTCCATAAGAAGTGCCTCAGCGGTGCTGCTTTACTAGCATGGTGCCAGCAGGGTGTTCCCCAGCTCCGGCACAGAAGAAGCCTTATTCTGTTTTCAGCCTTGAAATCCAGTCCCCAAAATGATTTGTGCCATACGCATTATTGATCTGTTATCTTTAATCATCTGCTTACAAACCTTGACAGGAGGCATGGAGAGCTTTAAAGTAAACCAGTTAGAAGTAGAATTGGCTAAAAAAATAAAATAGCTGCTTAGAATAAAACCTTTGCATTTCTCCATTGCATCTCCCTAAACACATACAGATTCCAAGAGACCATAGTTATGACCCTTACCAAACACCCAGAGGCTTATTGATCAACTTTGCTCCCTAGCACAAGGACCTCTTTGATTTGATCCCCCAAGGTGCACACTACATGTATTGCTTTTTCACCTGTAAAAGCAAGCTTACCCCAATTCTCACAAGGTATTTCGATTTTTTCACATTTACCACAACTTCAAAGACCATCCCACTGTCGCTTTCCCCTTCGATCTCCCACTCTCTGCTTCACCGCACCTTCAAGAATACAGTCACCTCCAATCCACATGCTCAACATCTGGGATTGTGTTGCTCTCAACAGCATGCTTCGCTGCGCTGGACTTCATAACGCCCCACCCCAGCAACTATAGACTCAATTGCAATAGTATGTTTCTTGCATGCTAACCTATTGATTCTCCCATGTCTGCCCGCCTCTACGAGCCGTATGGCATTGCACATCCAGATACCTCTAGTATGTGCAGTAAGGCCCATTCAAAGCTGCCCAGAACACTATAAAGCCCACATTTGGACATTTCAAAGTAACGGTAATCAACCAGTATATGACAGAATGCCGTTTGCTGATGCTTGTAAACTTCTAGACGTAGATGTGACTAGAACCTGTCGTTCGTATCCTGTGTTTACAGGTATCCATTATTAGTCGCTTGTTGCAGTGTTCTCTTAAGCCTCGATTTGGCTTAGAACCATTGATAATAGAATTACTTTAGACCTATAAATGGAAATTCAGTGTGAATCCTGCCATTCCTGAGAATTGTTTTTAAAGCATCTGGTTATGATATAACCCTAGAAAAACTGCATTTGGTCTAAAAATATAAGTAGAAATCGTAATGCACACAATTGAGCACAAAGAAGTTTAATAACATCAAGGTTAATAGCTAGTGCCTTCGGCAGAAGTATACAAGTGTTTGATTTCAGAAAAGCGTGAATGCAGGTGATGGCAGGTTTCAGGCCCCATTTATTTACTAACGTTAATGATTTTTATAGTGGCTCATTGTAGGAATGGCTGGCGTCCTTGGCAGCAGTTGAAAGCTCAGCAATTGTGATTAAGAGCAAGCACTTTCAATCGAAATAATAGACCAACTGCCAGGAAGCAAATGATTTTAGGAATGTAGATAAATGAATATTTCCCATGTACTCATATTTAGATATGGATGTTTAACCTTCTTTCTCATGGCCTGAAAGGTACACATTTACCATGACTACACGTGAGGCTAAGGTATTGTTGTCCGCTGTACCTAAACTTGCACATAGAAAAATGTTTTTTTTTTTCAAAACACATTTTTATTTGGTCTGCTGGCAAAACTGCTTCATTTTTTACAAAATTGTTCCAGGGTATAATAGCCAGGTATACAGCAGCAAGTCTGATAACTTTCAATATAATAAAACAGCATTTAAAATAACATAATGAAAACATAGCGAGCCTAAAAACATCGGCTCTGAACCGTATAACTTTCTGTGCCATGAACATATTAATAATCCAGCCATCGCTTTCAAGTCTTCCTACACATGGTTTGGTCAACGTTAACATTCTCATTACACATTTCTCATTATCACAATGTTTCTGTGTCTATAGTTGGTGCGGAGTGTTCCAAAAATTAGGCCTCTATAATCTGCCCAGAGTTTCCAGATTTTCGGGTGTTTCTGTGGGCAGCCCCATGCATTGAATATAGGTTGCTCTTGGACCATACACCAATAGAGACCTGCGTTCCAGGCACCCAACCCAGGTGGAGCCTGGGCCTTCCACGCCTTCGCTCTGTCTCTCTTGGCCAGATTAAGACCCCAGAGCAGCAGATGTCTTTTGTATCTGTTTCCCCCCTAAGTCTTTCGTGGTATGTAGTAAAACAAGTTTTGGCGAGGGGGTATAACCCAGCCCAATACTTCAGACAGGCAGGTTGTGACAACTAGCCAAAATCTAGTGAGTGCAGTGCCACACTGTCGATGAAGGTGCCATCGCCGCAACGGAGAAACGTAGGGGAAGGTATCAGCCTCTCTCTCCATAGTCTGTGGCTGGTAAAATAGGCGCGATGTATACATTTAAATTGAATAATTCGTAAGCGTGAGTCTATTGCAGCGCCCTGTGGGCAGTGCTTAATTTGAGCCAGGGCTTTCCGGTGCTAAGTACCATCACTTAATTTGTTTCCGGTGCTCGGCACCGGCACCTAATTGTCAACACCATACTTAGAACAGTCCACCACATGGTGGCGCGGCTCATCAATTTAGAGATGAGCAGAACTGTAGTTTAGAAATACAATATACTTTTAAATTGCTAATACCTGCCTCTCCAGCCATTCCTTTAGCTCTGGGGACCTGGAATAATCTGAGCTGTGGCATTTACATGCGAGAGAGATGGTTAGTAGCTGTTTTGGCAGCGATGAGAAGGGCAATGGGTGGTGCAAGCTGCAGTGGCCTCCTGGTCAGAGCCCTGGCACTTAATATTTTACAAATTAAGCACTGCCTGTGGGGATACTAATGCTTCTGTACAATCGTCGTTCTCAAGGGGACCCACCTCTGTCTGCCATTTTTCTCTGAGGGAGTCTAGCGTGGTTGGAAGATTAGTCACTATGGATTGATAGATCTTTGATAACTTAGGGTCTCCCAGGTCGCCCATGAATACCTTATCCTCAATTGGGTTAACCTCCGGCAGGGAGTCCAAGTGCATAATGTATGAGGACAGAGCGTGGCGGAATTGTAAATATTTATATAATTGGATATGCGGCATATTGAATTCCTCTCTAAGCTCGTGGAAGGATTTCAGGGTAGTGCCTCGCATGAGAACGGCCACAGTACAGATGCCGATGGCGTCCTAACCTTGAAATCCCAGCAAGGTGGACAGCAGGGGTAGAAGACCATTCTGCCATGGGGCATCTCTCTCGTCAATCGACCCCACTATCCCATCCTGCGCAGAGAGCCCTTCCACACCTCAATAACCACTTGGGTAGCAGGCGGGAGTGCTTGAAGTACCCGTGGTTTTAAAAAATTGTTTTTAAAATACTAAGCTGTTTTTTCAGAAACTACTAGCATTGTGCCTTTTCGGTCGAGTTAGCCAGCTGATTTTTAGAGTAGAAGATGGGGAGCCGAGTACAGTTCAGATTATTCATTTTAATACTAGGTTTTGACAGAAGAAGAGGATTTTAAAATATAATCCTGGTACAAATTGGTATGGACAGTTACTTGGTGTGTGAAACATTGCTGTGATGGTTGCTGTAGTATCTGAATGACTTAATTGATCTTTTGTTTGCCGAAAATGGGTGCTTGCTCATGTAAGTACTGTTTTGATACTCTTTCAAGTCCTTGTCTGACCACCTCTGCACCTAACCTTTGGTCTTGTAATTGACTTAACACAGTAGTTTTCATTGCTCCTTGAGCACCACACATTAAATATATTCAAATTCAAGAAACGTTTTTGGAAGTGCAGATAAGGAGTAAATACTTTCTCTGCTATCCCTTCTCATTGTAATCTTTACCAAGTAATTATTTTAATTATTTCCTTCATAGGAAGGCCTTTTTCATGTGTGCTTTTACATTTTTCAACTCAAGACTGCTTTTTATTGACCTAGTGTGTCTAATACTTAAACCTACTTCAAACATCAACTTTTTGTGGTGGTGTTCCATCCATTTGCCTGAAACATTGACTTTAGGCCAGCCTACAGAGATTCTTTCTCTCACGTATTGTATCCGCTGTTTCTGTATCCTGCCGTGTCCTATTGAGTTCTTACATTACAGAGGGAGTATTTTCTCACCTGTCTTTCACCAACACACACTGTCTCTGTGCGAACTGCTGTTCTCCAGCCACCTTTCGGCCTGCTTTTTCAACTTCCCCATTCTTCTGGTACTCTCCCACCCCTTGCCCTTTCCACTCTCACCTTGCTACTTCTGCCCCCTTTCTCAGCTTTTTTTATTTAAATGAGGACTAGCAGCTACACACTGTTCTATTTTTTGTTGTAGAAGCAGGGGAGGGTTCAACAGAACCTGTCAATGCTCCGCCTTCATGCGTGGAGATTGTTCAGCGATTGTTGTTGGCTTTCGACCTTCCTTCTGAAGTCTGCAATTCTATCTTGACCGTCAGGCATCCCTCAACCAAGGCAGTATACGCCTGCTGCTGGAGCACCTTGTGGCATGGTATGTAGAAAAGCAGGTTGACCCTCTTTCTGGTTCCCTTTCTCAGGTCCTTCTGCTAAGTCTCTCTTTGCCAGGAGGGCTCTGCTTTAGGTACCTCAAAGGGCTATCTTTCTCCCATCTCCGCCTTCCTGCGTTTGCCTGATCAGCCATCCCTCTTCAAATCCCCTGTAGGGAATAGGTTTTTGAAATGTTTCCAACATTTGTTTCCACCTTCACCCTTTTATCATGCCTCAGTGGGACCTCAATCTTGTATGTACATTTTTGATGTGCGCTCCCTTTGAGTCAGTACACAACTGACCTCTCAGACTCCATACCATCAAGACTGCCTTCCTAGAGGTGATAACATCTACCTGGAGGGTCAGTGAGCTCCTGGACTTGTCCTCTAAGCCTCCATCCCTAACCAGGCAAGCTAGTTCTTATCACTAGAGCTTCCTGTCTGCTGAAGGTTGTCACTCCCTTTCATTTAAACCAGTCCATCACCCTATCTTTCTTTTATGCTCCTCTGCATCCCTTCAAGGAAGAGTAGTGACTCCATCGTCGGGACCCAAAATGTGTGTTGTCTTTTTACCTTTTCCGCACAGAAGCTTTCTAGGTAGATGACCAACTCTTCGTGGGTTATGTAGGAGCTAGGAAGGGGAAGGCTGTGCAGAAAGGGACCATCTCTCAGTGGATCGTGCTCTTCATTAAAATCTACTGAGCACTGGCCAACAAGCAACCCCCTGAGGATTTGCATGCTCATTATACCCGAGCTAAGGCTGCGACCACTGCATGAGCACACGTAGTTCCGGACCTAGATATCTGTCATGCAGCAGCGTGGACTTCTCTGCACACGTTCACCAAGCACCACTGCCTGGACATTCAAGTCTTGTTGGGATGGTCATTTTGCCTGTTTGGTCCTGCAGGACTTTCTAATGTGAGTTTGTTTTATAGATTTTTTTTTTTTAACTAAAGAGGGACACGGAGCCAAGTTTGTAAGGTCCTGCTCGTAGGCACCAAGGAAGTATTGTATAAGGAATGAGCAGTTCCTAAGGGTTACTGACTAGGACGGGGGGAAAGGGGAAGAACAGGTCTTTCTTCAAAATGCCCTCACACACCCCAAGGGATGTCATGCTTCATCATTTGGGCATTTGCCCCCTCGTCAGGCCGGCGCTGCAATGCCTGACGGGCTCCCGAAACCGGGGCTCTTTTTCGGGGATCTTTTGAAGAAGCCGTATGGGTGCGTGTGGGTGTGAGGGCTGGGTAGTTTACAAGGAGTGAGGCAAGTAAAAAAGGTTCAGAGCCGTCCTACTTAATTCAAGTTTTAATTATTGAGGTAGCTCCAGCCTTATTAAAATTATGTAGAAGCCCTGTGTAGGAATGATGTTCCATAAGGGCTAATCAAGCGTGGGTGTGGTCAACATGTTTCGTGCCCTAGGTGACCCAGAAGGGGTCAATGGCACTTCGTCAGGACCAAATTGAAAGTGTGAGGTGAGTGCACTACCGTTTAGCACTAGTTGCTAGAAACGGTAGGGGGTAATTAAATAGGAACTGGTACTGGGATGTAGAGAGACCTGTGGGAGAAGGAAGATAAGGGGAATAAAAACAAGAAGTGGAGAAAGGGAAACATAACCAGCGGTTAGACCAGCCTAGAGGCATACAATACATGTACTGGAGGGTGATACGGTGAAAAGCACACAAGGGATGTTTAAAAGTGAATTCACTGTATAAGCTCGAAGTCCGGCCAGTGGGTGAAGGTGGACAAAGTCGGTGCGGCGTGACTATATCAATGACCGGGTGCCAGGAGTGGTTGCTTGGCAGGCGACCCAGTGCAACGTGAACGGAAAATAGGCGATCTCATGTGACTCAGTTGAGGAACCAAATATATTCATCTGATCAGTCGTGATTGTTGGTGAGATTCTCTATAAACGTTCGTCACAATGCACATGTGTGTTGACAAAAAATAAATAATTGACATAATTAAACGGGTCGTGGTAGACCGAAACCGGAAAAACACTGACTATTAGAAAAAAAAGGGGGCTAAATACAGCCAGCCTTTGAGGAGAAAGACGAGGAGACTAAAAGTGAATTGTTTGTAACTGACAAGAAAGCATGCAACTAGACGTGCTGGTGTCAGAGGTATAACGCGCCGGGCACACGGTGAAGACTCACCCCTCGTGACCTAGTTCCGGCTGACGGGGAAAGAACAGAGCACATTAGTTGCTCCGGTGTCTATGAAAACAAATAAGGAAAAGGAACAAGGGGGTCAGATTACACCAAACCGGTCACAAGAACTGAGCGGCGAATAAGCTTACCGTCTATATCCAGGCAACCGATAGAATACTCACGGAGGTAGACGAGCAACTTGCCGGTGTCTTACCCTCGCTCTGGGCCCCGTAGGGAAAACTTCCGGGGGATATCCTTAAGTAGCGCCGTAGAAAAACGTCCCTGAACGTGGCGGCCATTTTGGATAGGGCTATCTTGGCGCTTCTATCAGATCACATCCGGGAAGAGGTTGTGACCAGAGTTTTTTGATCGTGGCAGCCATATTGTAACAGGGAAAGGATTAGGTTGGATATGAACAGTGTGATGTTAATCAAATTGGAAAGGGAGAAGTGTAATCTTTATTACGTGTAGGGTAAACAGCTTGCCTATGGTGGTGATATTGTGATTCGGTGAAATTTTAAAAAATATATATATATATTGCAACTCGTGATATTTCCAAGGTGGATGGTGGAAAAACCATAAGGGGGCACAACCGGATGTGCTCGATAAAACTAGCAGACCATATCAGCTGTAAAGTGAAATGTCAGAAGGAGACTCTAAGGAGTTAAAGTTGACATCGTACTAGATTGGCATAGATGGGCTAGACTTTTTGATTCAGTCAAGCCCAAGGTATGTCATCATTCAAACCCCTTGAGTGTGACCCCAACTTGAACACCCAGCATTGTTCTTTCCTAAACAGGGCTTCTTTTGTGATGGTAGGGAAGGCCTCTAGAATAGTCCAGTTTAGGTCATTTGGCGTGTGATTATGTTCCGCATAGTGTGAACACATTTTGGTAATAGGTTTTTTACAACGCACGTTACTTCTGTGTTCAGTTACTCTTGTTTTTACAGGGCGTGTGGTCATCCCAATGTATTGTAAGGAACAGGGACACGTAATGAGGTAAATACAGTTACGTGTGTTACAGTTCGTGTGTTTTTTCTGGGTCCAGATCCAGTTGGTAGTGAGTTGAACTGTTTTTGTAGCTCGGGTTAGTGGGCAAACCACGCATTGACCACAGGGGTAATTCCCGCTAACCGGAGGTAAGTTCCATAGGGTGGTGGGGACTGCAGGGGCTGATTTTTTAGGTCTGGTGTTAATGAGGAGATCCTTGAGGTTGGCTGTGCGTTTGAAAGCAAATCTCGGTTTTTGTAGGGACAATTCGCCCGAGTCTAGTATTCGCCAGTGTTTGTTGATGACCCTTTTTAACATATTCGACTCTGAGGTGAAAGTGGTCACACATGTGATAAGGTCTGATTCAGGTTTAGTCTGTGATTCAAGAAGAGTCGATCTGTTGGTGTTGCGTGCTCGTTATATAGAAATGCAAATCTCACCGATCTGACTCAGAACACGGATGGCGACGGGCAGCAACTCCCCACTGGCCGCAAGCAGCGACTGTGCCTAGTAGTGTTGTTGACTGTCTCCCGCAGGAATGTCAGACAGCCCTGATGGCACCGGTGGGGTCGGGTCCTGGTAGCAGCCGCCAGATACAAGCTCTCCCAAAAGAAAGCAATAATTGTGTGATCTAGCCAACGTAAGGTCGGGTCCAACGTTGCATGCGTGTGAGCTGTGCTACCTGCCATATCTAAATCCATGATTGCCAGCAGCCAACTTTTAACTGCGAGGTGACCCACCAGCTCCCGCCATAGAAAGCAGGCGCCAGACCCACCTAAACTCAAATGTCAGTCAACTAACTCACACAGACACTCTGTAGCAATTGGGTTCTCACCCGTCCAGGCTCCTCTGACGTCCGTGATCTCGCAGCGCTGTTGGGTGTCCTTGTAACTTGTGCAGCTGAGCCAGAGAGCCCCCAAGCCTGCCGAAAGCAGCGTGCAGTGCGCCCTGCCACTGCTGCTAGTATATGGTGCTTTATTGTAACAGTGCTTTCAGCTTGAAAGATGAGGAGGCGCTATAATGCGTGATGTTGCATTTCAGTGCGGTGATGCGGATCACCGCACTGAAAAGCTTTAGTCTAACGCCTGATGGGTGGTTCTTGGCAGAGCTGATTACAGAAGTATGGGCATGCCATACACTCAAGGTGTACTTTTGATGTAGCCCTTTTTCATGCTTGATTAATATATCGTTCTCATAGAGAACAATTTTAAGATGCATCTTTCTGTATAATAGGATGAAAACAAATGAAGGGCAGTTGGCTCACGCGGTTTTGCAGCTGAAGTTCCCTTGCATGAGAGAGTATAATCACTTTAGCAACTACCATTTTATTTTACTAAGTGAATGGAATTCAAGTGGAAATGGTGCTGGGAGCCTCAGAAGGCAAATTTAAAAAAAAGTGAGCGCTATGAAGAATGCTGTTCTCATCAGTGAGGAGATTGACATCCTTTGAGCATGTGTCCCTGAACCTAAATATTCAATATTTTTTTTTTTAAAGCATTTACATGTACAGATTGTGCCATGCTCATTTTGGGCCAGCAGGAAATGAGCAGTTATGTGAATTGCAAGCATGGCTAGTTCGCACAATTTGCTGCCGTCTCATTTTGCGTTCAAATAAACTCTTCCTTGTGATCCCACAACAAAGTGCTTGAAAGGTATGGCATCTCTAGTCTTGCGGAAAGGCAGGAGAGAGCTTTTGATGATGGGACATTTCAACAACCTTCCCATGACTGTCGAACGGACGGCTTTCTTGCTATGTACGCAACTCACGCCTTATATTTATTACGTTAGGACCTCTTTAAAGCGCCACTTGTCGCCTGACTGAATAATGTGTTCACTTAGTGGTGTACAATTGTATAGTAATACAATCGGAAGCATAAAGGCAATAAACACAAATTACAACATGATTCACGTTGCAGCACATTAGGCGGCTGTGGCAACTGAGAAAAGGGTGGTTCTGGGGCAAAGGGCGATCTTGCGAACAGTGCTCCTAATCAGTCCATCCCTGACCTGACTCCCCATGTGGGCAGCGCCTCCTTTATATCGGAGGTGGCAGGTGGTGGCCGCTGATACTTATTTTTAGGGACCAAGATTTTTTTTCCAGCATCCAACTTTAAGCAAGAGAGAGCAAATGAAGAATAGTGGGAAAGAAAAAGGACAAGAAAGCTGTGTAAACAGAGACAAAGGTAGAAAGCAGAGATGAAAAACCACCTGCAAGAATGAGACAGGAAAGAAAAACAGGGTGGAGGAAGAAGGATGCGTGTGTTAGTTCATTTAAGACCCTGCAGTTCTGGTATACAGCTACCCTGGGAAAAGCTAGCGCTGGCAGAAGTGACGTTATAAGAGCTTTGGCCCCTGCGCTTTTTTTCCAAAATGAATTAAGCACTGCCTTTGACATCCACCATAAACCCTTTCAACCTCTAACCATCTTTTCTACTCTCTGCCTAGACCCCACTCCCTGGAAGCTCACACGTCAGTCGAGGCTGGTGCAGGTAATCATGGTGGGGTGGTGGAGCAGGGCAGGGGGGACAGAATAGGTTTTATTTATTTAATTTGACCTATTCTGTTGTCTGTCACTTCGCCACCCCGCCGCCTAACCGCGCTTACCTGCGCCGGCCGCCGCTGCATTTACATGCACTGCAATGATGCCAGTTCACAAGTGGGGGGGACTAATTAGCATAAGCAATGTGCATTGGTGTCACATGACCTCACCGGAAGGGATGTCCCCACCCTGTGATAGTCTACTTTTTAAAATAAATGTGCTAAGCTTTCCAACCTTCCTTGCTTGCTATGGCCACCTCCTTTGATAGTTACCCACGTTTTATCAAGTCAAGCCTTCAATTGTATTGGTAAAGCTCAACAATTAAAGAAGGTGCAACAAGTCTGGGACTGAGTTGCTCACTTACATACAAAATGTTTATGAAGCGGTTGGTAGGTATTTGCCTGACTTTAGGGTAATTACTTAGGAGGTGAATGGGCTGCTCCAGATACCACTGTCCCATTATGACTTAACTGCATAAGTTAAACCCTAGTAAAAACAATTTGTGCACATTTTATCTTGAAAAATTGTGATTTGAACTATCTAAGAAGTCTTGCAGATATCTAATAAAAAAAACTCAGCTGGAGGGTGGGGCCTCAAACTAAAAAAAGTTTGAAGACCTCTGCCCTATGGCTATCCTTCAGGGCCCTAGGATTCGCAGGTACCTCTGGTTGAGTTACTCCTGGCAGATCTGTCCTCAGGACGGTCTATGCCCCTTCATCTGGCTTCGGGTTCTGCACTGACATCAGTGCTGACTTCGGCTATGGCATCAAAGTGTGCACCAATCGCTTGAATGCTGAATACAGCTACAGAGACGGACAGAGATAGGGACAGCGTGAAAAAGAGACAGACACTGGTAGGTATGCCGGGCTAGAGATGCATAGCTAGGTAATGACAGAAAAAGCCATAGACGGAAAGCAACCGAGATAGAGACCGATTATGAAAGCGAATGAGGCATACAGGACGCAGATAGCCATTGAAACAGATAATAACAGATACAGAGGCAGACTTACAGAGACCAATATTGGCAGAAAGAGGTAAAGACGGATAATGACCGATAAATGTAGAGACAGCTAGAAAGACTAACACAAATGGAGAAACAAATATACAAAAAGACATACTGAAAGAGTTGAAAAAGATGGAGACAGAAATTGTGATACTGAGAGAGACAGATAGACCAAGAGATAACAGTAGCAACACAGATAAAGGTAAGGAGGCACAGACAGAGTTGTACAAAGATGGAGAAAGAACGAAAAAGACAAACAGAGAAATCTAGAGATAGAGACAGATAGGCAGACGGAGGAGCAGGCAGAGGAAGAGATAAACAGACAGCCAGTGAGAGGAAAGCACAGACCGATGGCGATTGACAATGAAAGCTAAAGATTCAGCTGCAAACAGACAAGCAGTGGTCAGGCCCACTGCACCGTAAGTTTTTTGTTTTTTTATTACGAGGAATTAACAGTGCACTGTTTTACAAAACAAACTTGTGTAACGCTACTATTAACAAATGATTAGTCAAAACATTTGAATACAAGTTGAAAACGAAATACCAGTTTCGTATAGAAATTATAACAAACAACCCCAGTGCCCAAAGGCAAGAGCACACCGTCACCAGCTAGTGAAATGACTCCTATGTGCATAAGCAAACTGTCATCGCTCAACTTAACTGCAAGCAAGTTACTTAATGGCTGTGGTGTTAATAACATTGAAATATAGCTAATAAAAAGGAGGCTGACACAAAGATCATTTTGTCTGTTTTATTATGAATTCAGCTGCTAAATGTGTTTCTAGGCCAGACCTAAAAAGATAAAATCACTTAAAATGACGTCACTGTACCGATCGAATCTCTTTAATTTCTATTGATTTGTCTTTCATTCAATGGTAATCAAGCATGTGAATATTAAAAATATAATGCACATTGCTGAAAATAAACAGATTTTGAAGGGGGTCTGTGACCAATAGAAAAGCAAAACTTAATTTTGCCTTTCCACGGGTTTGTTTGTTAATTAATAAAACCTGTTTCTCCCCATTTTGACCATTCAAGACACTTGGGCATACATATCACAGACAGTGGTAAAAGAAAAAACATACATACGGCTCACTTATCGAATTCAGCTTCTGATGAAGTTGGTGAGGTTGCATGATAGAAGCATGCACGGTTAAACCACGTGTGCCTCTACCATGCAGCCCAAACCACAAATAGGTCTTAACCACGCATTCCTTTACCACGCAATTTCGTGGTATAGGCATAATGGTAAAGGGGTATGTGTAGCCAAGGTTGCCACTATCCTGACCTTTCCTCTCTCCCGACTGCCCCACCCACCCCCATGCTGTTCATAAAACCCTTCCCTCTTACTAACACCAACCGACCCCCTCACGCAGACTCTACGCATTCCCCTCCCGCTGCCCCTTGATCTACACTTCTCCCCACCACTGCACTCTCCCTTAAACTACACCAACACGCTCCACTGCCCCAAAACCTACCCCAGCCCTAAAAACTACCCCGCCTACCCATTCTCCCACTGCCCTAAGACCCTGCCCCTTTACTTGTAGTACCCTGACCCCCCACCCCGCGCTGTCCCTTAAACTTCTTCAACCCCTTCCACTGCCCTGAAACCTACCCCGACCCTCCCAGCCCTAAAAACTTTCCTGATCACCCAATTCTCTCCCACTGCCCTATGGCCTAAAACCCTGCCCCTTTACTTACACCACCCGTGCGCTGTCCCTTACACTGCCCGAACCCCTTCAACTACCCTGAAACTGACCCCGACCCCCCGCCCTAAAAACTACCAGACTACCCATTCTCCACCCACTCTCCCTAAGCCTAAAATCCTGCCCCGTTACTTACATTACCCCCATGCTGTCCCGTAAACTGCCCCAACAACCCTGCACCTTTGCTTACTCTACTCCGAATGCTGTCCCTTAAACTACCCCAACCTCTTCCACTAAAATCTACCCAGACAAAACCACGGCGTCTTTCTTCTTCCGTCTAGTCAGCAGCTAGACCGCACACTGCCTTAACCACGCATATGCGTGGTTTAGGCATATGCGTGGTTAAGGTAAGCGTGGTTGCACTTTCGTAGTCTGAACACCCGTCGTTAAGACCGCAGTGTTCCGACTGTTCCCCCATTGGTGATAAAGGACTTGCAGGACTAAGCGACTGAGCTTTAAACACTGGAAATATAGTCAAGCTCAGGAACATATAAATCTAAAAAAATTATAAAATAAAAAGTGTGAAAAAGTTAACTTTTAACATGGTGCATGCACTAACCTGGATATAATATACTATCACTAGTGTACAAGAGAGAATGAAGGTAACATTTAAAATGTTGCCCCATTAAAAAAAATGTTTCCATTATAGAATGATTGGTGAACTGTACCGATATAGCACTTATTACTCCTGATGAAGTATTGAGGCACTTTGCAGATGGTGTAGAGGCTTTAAACTTGATGTGCCAGATATAACAATGCCTTACCTGAAGTCCTGATCAAAGTGCTTCAGTTTGGACCAAGGGTATTGTGACTGTTCTGGTGGGGCATGGTACGTACAGGTTAGGTGTGAATTAAAGCATTAACGAAATATTTACTCCCCATTAAGCCCTAACACTGTGTGCTTTGTATTCACAGCAAGCTTTTTAGGTCAGGCCTACCGGATAGAACACACTGTCCTATTGTGAAGATCTATAGTGAATTTGCAGTTGACAATTGTTGATTTGTCACTTATTTGTTTGCTTCTTATTCAGTAGCTTCCCATCCTCTTCTTGTGTCTATCCCTCCCCTGGAGCATAGTTCATTTACGATTCTTTTGATTGGCTGTTGTGTCCTTCCTCTGATTACATTTAAGAAACTACTTTTTTCTTTCATTCAGCACTTAATGAAAGGGATATTATTGCTAGGTATGGCTAAAGAGGGGTGTGTGTGTTTTGCTTAAAATCACAAGCTTTTGAATTCTAATGCTTTGATGGTGCTAGATGAAGGGCTATCTCCTGCACTCACTCAGCTGGCGTTTAAAGCAGAAGGTGTAGTTAGCATGACACTCCTTAAGGCCCTGAAAATTGCCCCATGGGCTACTATATTTGACCAAAGGGTTGAGTCCTGTGGATAGCAAATTAGGCCTTAGCAAATGTTACCCTTTACATTCTGACAATTCCTTATTCTTTTTTAATTCTATTGAGTGAATTCAGATGAAAAGTATTTGAAAAATTAACCATGCCATTTATAAAGATTGAACACATTGAATTCAATGTACAGTTTTCAGATATGTTTGTTTTTTTACTCCGGTATTTCCAAATGTTTTTTCCTTTACTTTCCTTAAACAATACTTTACAGACAACCCTTGAGAAAGCCAACAGCTCAGCACGCTCGTTATAAGCAAGACCTATTGGCTTTGTTTGGCTCAACGAGGACCTGCAGTGGGCACTGTTAATTACTTGTCAACCAATTTGGCATTTTTACATTTGCTAAATCAGTCTTCCTTGTTCAAATCACATTAAGAGAAAGATGTTTTAATAGGTTCACAACATGTTTTCGCTAAAACCCTTTGTGATGCCACAGTGCGATTTAAATTTGGTTCTCGCTTTCCAAATGCTTAACCCTTTCGAGCCTATGCAAAGTTGTCCATTATTCCTCTTAACCTTGAAACGGTATTTTTGGTAGCAATAACATCAGCATCTCACGTGAGTAAGCATCAGGCCCTCTTGTTCGAGCTGCCTTATACCAATTCTTTTCAGTACAAACCGGTGTTAAGAACTAAAGCTGTATTCCTGCCACAGGTAATAACGCCTTTTCATGTCAGACAAACTATCTATTTTCTGGCAACGTTTGCTCCGCCTCATCTCTTGAATAAGGAAGAGAGGCTCAACAATGAAGGCCTGTGCTTTTACATGGATTGTACCAAGGACTATCGGGGGAGGGGGGGCTCTATCTGGTAGACCCTCAGCTCTTTGTGGCATTCTCTGGAGCAAAGAAAAGTAAGGTGGTGCAGAATTGGGCTGTATCTCGATGGTTACTCCTCTGTATTAAGATTTGCTACTAATTGGTTTAGAGAAGCCTCTTGTAGGTCTGAGGGCTCATACTACCACAGCTAAGAGGGCTATCACTACTTTGGGGTGTCTGTTCTGGAGAGCTGTCTATGGGCATCAGTGCCCACGTTTACGAAGCACAATTGGCTTGACAGTCTGGTCCTTCGGGAGGGGCATTTTGCCCTCTCAGTCCTGGGTGCCTTTCTGATCTGAGCCATTCCAGAGACCCACTACATGGCAGGTACTGCTTCGGTATCTATTCACAAGGTGAGAAATCTGCAGTTAGAAGCATCCATCAGAAGAACAAGTTACTTACCTTCGGTAATGCTCTTTCTGGAGGATACTCTGTCTAACCTCAGATTACTCCTTACCCTCCCACGTTTTTGTTCTCTGGCATGTTCTCTTTTTCAATCTTAAAATGTCCCAATTTAGGAATCTGTAAACTGGTCCTTCCAATTTGCTGATTTTCTCTACGTCTGAGGGCGTGGAAAAGCTTCTGAAAGAAACTGATGCATGGGTGACTCTAAATAGGCGACTCTGGTTATCACTTCCAGAGCAGACCGGAGTTAAATAATTCCCCCTACTGGCGTGCAGGAGCACTGAGGTGAGAAATTTGTGGGTAGAGTATCCACCAGAAAGAGTATTACCAAAAGTGATCAAAATGTTCCTGTGGGGCATAAGAAATGAGTAACTAGGATATTGCGAAGTGCCAAAGTGGAGAAGTGTACAATAATAAAAAACGTATCATGATGGACCAAATTATACACCTTAATTCTAGAACAATATCCATGGTCACATACGGTTTGCCCCATTACTCCTGCGGTTCAGCAAAGTGCTGAAAATCCCAGGTCTTCCGAAAGCACTTCATACAGAGATCAGGATCCTCCCAGGTCTCTGCCCAAGGAACATCACTGCCCCTCCAATTCTTCCCACCCCGAGCCTTGTAAACCGGCCAAACTTCATAGAATTTCCCCCTTCCAGTCATCCTCTCAAAGCCTCCCGTTCCTCCCCAACAAAACTGTCGCTGTTTAAATACTAACACGAGCTTGAATGCATACGAGTTGCTGGACAAAATCACATGCTCTTTAATCTGTTGTCTAGTCATGTCCTCACCAATGTAAAATCGGCATACCGGTGGAAGTTAGTATGGCTTTCCGTGGAAAGGAATCAACCTTGTAAATTGATACTTGTATAGCGCACTACTCACCCGCAAGGGTCTCAAGGCGCTTGTACGAATACCGCTGTGGAACCTATCCTGGCTTTCCCTGTGAGGCGTCCACTCCTGGGCACCTCCAAGGTGGAGGCCAGGCATCCTTAGCGTTGGGGGGGGCCGTTGTGGAGATTAAGCAAGCTATTGCCCAGAGTTGCAGAGTGAGACTCCATGATTGGAATAGGCACCGAAGCGAGAAATATCAGGTCCGTGGAATTTTTGAGCCCAAGACCCGCCGGGGCGGGGAATTGAACCCTGGTCCCGGGCCAGATCTCTGCATCAGGGTCTGCCGCTCTAACCATTGAGCCACACTTCTCCTTCCGACATTGAGGAGCACATCATTTAAAGTAGAGATTTAGGGCACTAACATTTCCTTTGTCCTTATAGCAGCTGTTAGCTTTCTTTTTTCAACTTTAATTTCTTTGAAAATGAGTAAAATGTGACTTGTGCATGCAATCGAAACGTGCCCAGTGCAGCTTCTTTTCAGCTACACCCGGAAGCCGCAGTTTTTGACTTTCAGTCCGTATAGGTTGAAGTTCAGGAGGGCCGACATTATTTTGGGGGCGTTTAATCACCATAAAAATGTAGTCCCGTCCGACATTCCATTTGAACATGCGTGCCTTTCTGAACACAGGCTTTGTTCAGGCTTCTGAGGGCGACTCAGTTTATAAGCTGGTATAGAGCAAGGCATTTATTACGTTTTTCATTTTGCTTATTTGTTGTAGTATCAGCAAAGACGTCAGCAAGAAAACCTCCAGCGTGTGACTCGGGGAGAGCCTCTCTTGCCAGAGGAAGACATGACTAAACTGTTCAAGCCTCCGCTGCCCCCTCCTCGGATGGACTCGCTGCTCATTGCCGGTAAGTCGGTACCAAGTGGAATTTTTCTAATCTCATAATGTATTTCAAACGAGTTATGACCTAGAAACCAGGCAATAGAATGTAAAATATAAAAGTGATGTACAAACAAATGAAGGGAGCACGACCACCGAAATGAAACTATTCAAATGAGCATATTTCTGTCCTGATGACAAGCCCAGCAAGTCGGTAAAACGAGACAAAGGCTTTTTAACTAGGGTGGTTTTGTTTTCTTCTTTCTGCCACTCATATGAACTGAGTGTTGCTCCATTGCAGCCTTGGGCAGTAATGGCATAGTGACTTTATTTATGGTATGAAGCTAGAATTACAGGAGACGGTTTATGATTGTTGAACAATACAAAAAATATTGGCTCTGCTGTTCTTAAACTATTAACTAATTATACAAACGTGTTATTTTGCGGGCCCGGAAATAATTCTCAAGGCACAAATCCTAAAAAAAGAAGTGGGGGGACTGCGTTGGGATGAAAAGCTCTATAAAAGAAATAATTTAGTGGTATTTAAAATTTTATTTGCATAAAGTCGGGGACAAACCAACACATCTAACATTCTTCCAGTGCATGCCTGTGTCTTATATACAGGGGCTGGACGAAGTAAAAACATGCATCTCTTAAGCTCCTGCAAAGTGAAAACAAGCTATATGCCTTTGTTTCTGCTCCGTTGCATTTGCCCCAGACCGTGCCCATCCAGGATAAGGAACATGATGACTCCTTAACTACGGCCTTTATCTTTGGCACAGCTGGAGGCGAAAATAACAACAAAAAACATAACTTGCACGTTGCTGCTGGGAATCGAAAGCAGACGACGTTCAAGCCCTGCTGAAAATATCCCTGTATCTGAAAATTACACCAGGACAATTAAGCATATGTCAGTGGGGCCAAAACTTCTTTGCAGGGTAGATGGCGTCTACCCTGTGAAAATAGTGGGTAGATGCCATCTACCCACATGTACCCCCGACTTGTGCCCTGATAATTCTGGTTTATATACCATGCACATTATTCAGAGTTCTTGAATTTTCATATATTTTGAAGCAAAGTTATCTTAAACTGTTATTCAAGTAAACTTTCAGATTTTAGGTACTGATAACTTAATCTTCTTACAATTTGTAAAACCCCACTGTGACAGTTAGAGGTGCCTTTCTCCAAATGCTCCGTATCAGGTGCTCTGTTCTACTCTTATGCTGTCCTAGTGTTATTTTAAAGCCCACTTGTTTAACTACCTTCAAAGAGGGAACTTGTACAGACAGGATTCGTTTTATGCGAGTAAACTCTACAAACCATCTCAAACACTGGTGCGTGATGTTTAAATATGTGGACTGTAAGTACTGCATTGCCTGAAGTTAATTAGTAAGAACATGCGTTTTGTTCAAGGTACTGAAGAGGGTAATTAGTTGAGCCTCACACCCATTAACTAGAAGAAAGCTGCATTAGGAAAGTAAAAAAGAATTGACGTAAGAAAGATTGTGCAAAGGAATCTAAATTCAAATGAAAAAGTCAAAATGAACTATCAGGTCGGCGAGTCCGCACCCACCCGCCCTACCTTTGAGATCAAATCCATGTAATTATAAGCGAGGGCCTATGCATGTCATTCTTACCTAGTCTAGAAGATGCAGAGTAGTCCTAAACACAAAACATATTCCTGTATCATATACGATTAGCCGCATCTTCATATGGATCGGCAGTATTTAAAACCTCGTAAGAATGTTGCAGGCACTCAAGGTTTGTGATTTAAAGGTGATAGTTGTACACCACCAAATTAACACAATTCGATGGCTGTATTTAGCCAAGAGACAAAGTGAAAGCAAAACATCCTGACACACAATTTTCTAAAATATCGAAAAACAAAAATTTGAAAATTGTGTACTTCTGTTGTAATGACATAAAATGCAATCAATGGCAAACCTATAGTACAGGCCCAATTGTCGACTACCAAGCTATAGACTACTAAGTAGTATTTTTTTTTTTTTATGGATTCACCCATACTGAGTTTAAACTTCTAGCATACAAAAATCTTGAAAAAATAGTTTAAAAAATTGCATTAAATTAATCTAAATGTAATTAAATAGCTTATTTTTCAAGTTTGTTCAGTGCAAGCAAAATATATATTCTCTAGGTGGAGAATCTCTAAAAATTACTTATTATGCTTCAAATAAATTATTTAAACAAAATAAGTTCAGATTTTAAATAAAAAACTTTAATTGCAGTTAAACTTGTATCCATTTTCAGTAACTATGCTGTTATGAAAATTAAATAAAATACACGTTTACATCTATATTTTTAAAATAAAATTATTAATGTTCACATATTTTAACAAAATGTATAAATCTAAACATATTTGCATTATTCATTAAAATTATCGTAAATATGGCCTTTATAATAAGTACAACTGTTTTGCAAAAGTAATAAGCCTGTATAACACATTAAAATTTTAAATGGATTAAGAATACTGAATTATAATATTCCAGTACCAAAAACATTTAAAACAATCCCTAGGTATGACATTGGCAAGCTGTGCAATGATTCATTCATTTTCTGCAAGCTTATACCACTAAACTAAATAAAGAAATACCTAATGTGGCTGCCACAGACTTGCATTACAAATTTTACATTTAAAATGTTCACTTGTGATGCTGTTTCACCAGTTATGTTTTTTAAGTAACAGGCCTTCCTTTTGTGCCCAGTGTTTTGTTAATATTAGTATTATTTGAGAAGGAGACCAGAATAAAACACTACATAAACAAGGTCTCAAATCACAGGCTGCTACAATCCTACTTAAACACATAATTAAAAAAAAATACAGAAAATAATCATCTAATGGGGATCCCAAGCTGCAGGCAAAATACTTGCTATTTAAACTTAATATACAAAATAAAATAAAAACTCACTGCAAGGCAGCTTAGCCACTGAAGAGAAAGGAACTACTGTTCGGCAAATGTGAACAATGTGCACAGATGTTGTTGCAGTCAGTGAAGAAAGTCAGTGGGTGAAAGTAGGCTGAACTATTGCCCCATGATGTATGCCATGATGGGAGTAAACAAAATGTAAATGTCAATTTAACAGCAAAATGTTTGAAGTCCTTGGACCAAAATCCCCTCTAAGCATGCATAATATGTATGCATTTTGGGAGAACAGAAGGCTGGTGAGACAGCTACAGCTCTCTCAAAGATCAAGCCTCAAAAGCATGCATTTTGTGAGATTCAGACTTACTAGTTCCACTAAAATTGTGGAAAAAACATAACTTTAAGATTAAAAGCGTATAGTTTGGGAGAATAACATTACGTGTATTTGAAAAGCGCACGTTCACCCAGAAGGGTATCTTGGCGCTGAATAACAGATATTTATCGTTACCCAACTCAGAATCAGATTTACCATGCAAACTCATCCCTGCTAACTGTGCAGGAAAAAAATTAACTCCCAAAAATGTTTTTAAAAAAGCATACACTTCGGTAGAAACGAACTTATCACATGAACACCAGTTGTGCTAATGTTGTGAAAAAATATATAATTACTAATATTTTTAAAAGCATAATTTTGGGAGATGCAGGCGTACTCTTATGAAGTCAGTCCTGCCAAGTTTGTGGAAAACAAAATTCAAAAAAAAAGTTTAGGAGTTTCTGATGTACACTGTGGGAAAAATATAAATTTAAGGGTGTTATGTTTTTCGAATTCACCTCTCAAACATTGGGTAAAATGCATACATAAAGGGGATAACATTTAATATTTTGATTCTAGTACAACAAATATTAGGTGAAGTACATACGTTCTTTTTGAGGGGGTGCTTTGTATTAACCCTTGAAAAAAACAATCCCCGTACACATTATGTAAAGAGTTTAAATAAAGTGGGTCAGATTTACTGTTCTAACTCTGAACCTCAAACATTGGAGACAGTGCATTTATTGACAGGTTCTAATGTACTATTCGAACTCTAATACAACTAACATTGGGGAGCGTTTATCTATTTTATGGAATGAGGAGGATGCTCAGATTTACTATTGTAACCCCAATCCCACAAACATTACGAGAAGGGCATATATTTGGCTTGCAGGGTCAATGTTACTATCCTAACTAGAGTGCTACAAATGCTGAGGAAAGGTCATATATTTGAGATTTTTAAATAGAATGTGACTCCGGAACCAAAAATATACATATTTTTTATTTTAAAATTGTACGGAGTGATATTTACGATATTCACTCTTAACTCCATTCCAGCAAACGGTTTTTAACATTATGAATTAAACTTATTTTAATAAAATCTTAGGGTGTTTTGTTTTTAGATTGTGTGGGGCACTATGTATTATATAAAACCAAATGTCATATTTTTTTATATTGGTCTTCAGATATACGTTTTAATAATTAACTGTGAACTTTAAAACATAAATCCACATAGAGATCAATAAAATGTTGAACCTAAACGTAAAACGTATGTATACTTTTTAGTAACACTTATTCCCCTATATTAATTTTAAATAATAACTCTTGTAATAATTCCTACCCTCCCAATCCAGCCCATTTAAAATACTTTATTAAACACGTATATATGGCCTCAATGTCAAATATTACGAATTTCTTATAGAATAATTAAAAAATATATATATTTTATACTCTTTAAAATAACCTTAAACTAAAAGACTTCTTACTCAGTTCCTCAACAAATTCCACAATCTCCTTAGAAATTAATTTAAAAAGCACACATTGAAATTATTTTTATTTACCTAAATTAGCATTTTAAAAATGTTATATACATTTAATGTCCTACTACACGAACTGCTCAATCCAACATCATTCCCCGAAACCCATCAAATAAAACTACTATTTTAGAAATATCTCAAACTAAACAGGCGTACAATTTGCTAAATTCATTCAAATGTTAAGCAAAAAAAATCTACAATTGTTATGAATATTTAAAATTTCAACTATGTTCACCAACCCTGTAAAGAACACCAAAAAAGCCAATTTAATACTATTAAACACAAAGAAAGAAAACATTTGTAGATAAAAATAGAACAAAAATATACTAATAAAAACTATTAAATTCCACAATATTTAATATTCTATATTTTTTACTTCACTATTATGTGCTACAAGAATGAAATATATACTGCCCTTCGATATTTTTGCCCCACAGTATTTTAACAATCACCATATTTTGACCATGATATTATTGTCAAATTATAATTTGGGTCTATATTCGGGTATATATACCAAACTACTGATAAACTGTTTTCTGGAACATGAGCTGCTGTAAAACTGATGATTTGCATATAAACATTTTCAAAATACTATGAGTAGCAAGAGTATGCATGTGTGGTGGAAGTGAATTTGAAAATACATCTTCTTAGATGGACTTGAAAAAAAGACATTGAATAGTTAAGACCACTCTGTCTTTATTCACTGCTTATTGCAGGGCGAAGAGCTTATTGTTTCATGACCAGGCACATTTGAACCTCCCTATGTACCAATAATAATACTTACCATGTATCCTTGACCCCAATGAATTTCCAGGGATCACTTCTTAATTGCAACTCCACAAGGATGTGAACTCTTGAAGGACCCAACGCTGTATCCCATGTACACCACAAAAATGTCATGTTAGTGTATGAAGTAGTTCGCCACCAGGTAAAAATGGTTCTTTTTGGCATTGAAGAGTCACAAAACATTTTACCAGCGGGTTGCTGCTAATCTTGCAAGGAAGGGCATTCACCTTTTCCCTTACCTTGAATATTGATTTGTATGTGCATCATCATTGAATCCCCTGTATTCATAACGAATGCCCATGCTTACTTGCACTGGTATTCATGTTCTACTAAACTCTTTGGATGTAACAAAGTACTTGTAGCATGTGTTGGTTGTATATACACTTGCTATGCATACTCCTGCCATCTAGTGTTGGGCCCGGACTTTGCAAGTTGTTTTTCTCGAGGAAGCTTTGTGATCGGCGCCGTGTCGATGCTCCTCCCTCTTGAGGCATTGCGCATGTCGAAGACTTTGTTCCTCAAATTTTTTTTGCCGCCATCGGCTTGGACGAATTACATCGAAGCTGTTCAAGATTCATCAGCCTACGGGGTAAAAAGTAATCCCCTGAATCTATTTATACACCAGCGAAGGACTTCCCAGCTTATGAATATACTCAACCTTCGAGAATGATCCTCTCCGGATGATGAAAACAAAGAGAGAACTATTCAGACTGTGCCCTTGGTGCGTAGCTAAGTATGCCCACTCGGATACACACAACGTTTTTAACTTGTGCCTCTCTCCAGAGCACAAAGAACAGTGTGCCGCCAGCACATTGTTTAAAAATAAACACTTTTCGATCACGACGAGATCGACACCTTGCGCATAATATGGAGTGCGCATCTGAGGCAGAGTTCAGCCAAAACAGCGGTGGGGACAGCGAATCCAGCTCTCCAACAAGATGCGGGACGTTAATAGCCAACCCACACTAAACTGCGTGACGTGCAAGTATCTTCTGGGGAAGAACTACCTCCGTGCCACAACCCAAATTACTGGCCCCAACCACAGACTCTGGACCGAGGACCAAAATAACACCATGTACCGTGAGTACTACTACCCCCATACAATAAAGATTATACATTCGCCACCAAGAATACCCAGCCATGGTGGGCCACAACCTTGGGGATCAGGCTGACACCGTGACCAAGCCTTGGAGCTGAAAAAGAACAAGAGTATTCTTGATCCTGATCTGGTGGCCAGGCATCAACAAGGGGACAGTACCGATATAATTACGGCATCAAAGAGTACATTGGTGCCAACCATGCCTTCGAAACCAAGGCATCAATCGGAACTGATAAAAAAATTGGCACCAAAGAGTTCTAAAAAATACACATTGGAGTTGAAAAAGCATTTAGAATCAAGTGGAACGAAGTCTAAAACTTTGGAACAGAGTTCTGAAAAACACCACGGACACTCTCCTAAACAGAAGAAAATCCATGATTCAAATAGTTCTATGGCACAGCCCGTTTCTAAACGCTTAACAATAGCACACAAGAAACAGAAGTTACAAAGTACTAAACCCACTGAAGATCAAGGGGTTGTGTTTGAGGGACTACAACAGTTTATGCATCATTAACACCTCCGTTGTGCTCAGAAGACATTCATGGCTACGTATTTCTAGCTTCAAACCTGAGGTACAACAACATATTTTGAATGTACCTTTTGAAGGAGAACATCTTTTTGGACCTGCAGTAGATGCTCAGCTCAAAGATTAAAGACACTGACACTGCCAAGTCGATGGGTTCTTTTCAAACAACAGCCCTTTCAGAAGTATCAAGGTAGAAGAGCTGCAAAGACCTCTACCACAGGAAATACTTCCAGTCAACAGCAGCAATCCCATCATCAAGTGCGTGGTTACTACAGTGGAGGATACAAAAACAACAGACAGAGGAAGAGGAACAAGGGTACCACCACTCCAGCAACAAAATGACTTGCTATACTCCCCCCCCCCTCCTCCCCACCCCCCCTCCCCCAACCACAAAACACCTGTCGGGGGACAGCTACAAATATTCTATCTATTGTGGCAAAACATTTCCACATTTCCTCATACCAATGGGTCTTAGACATTCTCAAACAAGGATATTGCCTAGAATTACTTCAACAATCACCAAATACTCCACCAAAAAGGCAGTTATTAAATCAACAACATCTACACCTGCTCAAGAAAGAAGTAAAGGCATTACTGCAAAAAAAGGGGCCATCGAGCATGCCCCATACAAATATCAAAACAAAGGAGTTTACTCAGTTTACTTTCTAATGCCATAGAAAGATAGAACCCTAAGATCCTTTCTGGATGTGCGTCATTTAAATCTCTACATACTATCAGAACATTTTCACATGGTCGCACTACAAGATATAATACTAATACTACAAAATGCAACTTCATGACCGCATTAGACCTGAAGGACGCTTATTTACACATTACAATTCTTCCGGCGCACAGAAAGTTTCTAAGATTTGTGGTAAGGGGACATTCCATGCAGTTGTCCCACTTGGCACAGAAAATATGGAAATGGGCCAACAATCACAAGATCCATCTCCTAGCAGAGTGCATACCAGGAGAGGAGAACACCATGGCAGATCTCGTCAGCAAAATACACCAGCGAGTGCATGAATGGGACATACGCAGTATGATACTACAAACATACTTTCAAAGGTGGGGAATACCCACAATAGACCTGTTCGCAAAAAAGGAAAACGCAAAATGCCAAAGTTCGCATCCACACCCACAATCCAAGGGCAATCCTCTATGAATGAAATAGTTGTGTATGTTTTTTCTCCTCTCCCACTGATACCTTATATGGTCAGGAAACTCAGGCAGACTTCACTGACCTAGTCAGTGTGACTGCCTCTGCCCCGCGCAGCTCCACCGTTGAGGTAGTGCCCTCTAAGCCTGCAGCCTCCATGCCAGGTAGGTGTTCGATGCCCTCCTCCACCCGCAGGCTCCTACCTGTGCCTCAACCCTGGTGGTCCTGTGGGAGAGCACACTGCTCTTCCGCTTTCTTCTGTGTCCTTTTTTTCTTTTTTGCGCTCTCTTCTTTTTTTGCTCACATTTTTCATTTGCCCCTCTTGCTCTTTTTGAACCTTTTTGCTCTCCACTTTCCCGCACTCCCAGACGCTGCTGCCCCCCCTCCAGTGTGTTCTTCCTGCTTCTCCTAGCTGACTGCCCTCTCCCCGACAGCGTAGCAAGAAGAGCAAGACCACTGACCTGGTCAGTGTGACTGCTCTCTCCCCCGCGCAGCTCCACTGTTGAGGTACTGCCTTTTGAGCCACTGCCTTTTGAGCCCTTAGCCTCTGTTCCAGGTAGATGTTAGAGGCCCTCCTCCACCTGCAGGCTCCTGCCTTTGCCTCAACCACTGGTGATCCAGTCGGAGAGCAATCTGCTCTTCTGCTTTCCTCTGTGCCCTCTTTGCCCTTTTTTATTTTTTGCTCTCTTTGCGTTTTGCTCTCACTTTTCTCTTTTGCCCTCTTTCTCTTTTTGAACTTTTTTGCTCTTTTTTCCTTTTTTGCTCTCTTCTTTCCAGCGTTCCCTGCTGCTGGCCCTGCGCGCCCCCCCCCCTACCCCCCCAGCGTGTCCTTTCTGCTCCAGTCTCCCAGCTGACCACCCTCCCCCCAACTCTTACTTAATGGCGGCCGCACTGAAGTTGGCCAAAGGCAAGCCAGTATGCGCCCGACTGCAACCAGCACCAGAGACCCTGGTCCCCCATCCCGCCTCCGTTACGACCTCAGTACCCCTATGCGCTCTCAACCCCGGACACAACAACAACCATGGCCCAATCTCCTGCCAACACTGCCACGGCACCTTCACCCACCTCCGAGCCCCAGCAACAGCACCCAGCCTACTAGATGCCACAGCACACAAAACCACTGAATTTCATCCTTCTCAACGTGCGCTCCCTACACAGGCACGCCATATAAATTGGGACCTCCTCAACACCCCCACGCCCGACATTGCCTTCCTCAGAGACCTGGACCAACACCAACTCCGCGCCCGACATCGCAATCGCCATTCTCGACGCATACAAGATCCTGAGAAAAGGCTGCCCCATCTGCCTAGGAGAAGGCATCGCCATCATCCACAAAAGCTCCCTCAGCATGACAACCACTAACCCGGACGAGGCCACAACCCCCATGGAACATCCCCACCTCCAGTTATAGACCAACCCTAAAACAACTCTCTGCGGAACCCTCATCTACAGGCTGCCTGGCCCCCGCGCTCCTTTCACCGACACCATTGCTGACCTCTTCGCACCCCATTCCCTCGCCTCCACAGACTCCATCCAGCTCGGAGACCTAAACTTCCACCCGGACAACCATGACTACACCAAAACCATCGCCTTCCTAGAGAACCTCGCCAACATAGGACTGAAGCAACTAGTCACTGCCCCCACGCACACAGCAGGACACACTCTTGACTCTATCTTTGCAGGAGGAAACCGTGTTTTCTACAGCCACACCACGGAACTTATTTGGACAGACCACCACTGCATCCACATCTCCTTTGGAAAACCCACCATACACAAGCACATGCTCCGCCTCTCTACCACAGAAGCTGGAGCAAAGTCACTGAAGAACAGCTCACCTCCACCCTCACCAGCACCATTTTCTCCAACGATGTCAGACGCCAACACTGCAGCAAGCAATCTCCATCGATGGATCACTAACTGCACGACACACTTGCCCCCCTCAAGAAAGCTACAGGATGATGCAACAAAAAGCAAGTTGGTTCACCCCTGCACTCCAAGAATCCAAGCACTCCTGCCGACGATTTGAAAAAACAAGGAGAAACAAAAAAACCCCTGAATCACGCACCACCTAAAGAACAGTCGCTGTAGCACACCATCAACTCATCAAATCCACAAAGAACATCCTCCCAAGACCAGCGCCCACAACTCCAAAGAACTCTTCTCGATCATCCAGGAATTTGCCACACCCAGCAGAGGAACATCAAATGTCCCAACCTCCTAAGACTTCTGCAACCCTTGACAAGAGCAGATGCTGCTTTCTCTGCTCCTTGCACTGAGCATTTTTGCACAGATTTTTTAAAATTGAATTTGTCGTCTTAACGTGTTTTTTAAATTGTGGTGAGAAGTGTTCACTTTTACTTTGTGGGGAATTTGAACTGGTACTCTGCACCAGGGGGCAGGCGGGGTTCGAATCAGGGCTGTTTTTGTACCGGCACTTCCGAGCCGCCATTTATCTTCCTGGGGAGTGGTCTAGTGGCTCACTGGAGGGCTTAAGAAGGGACGCTGCGCTAGCGCACAGTGGGCACACCACTGGCGCGCCGAAGGCAAGCCCGTCTATGCCCGACAGCGTCCCGGAGGCGGCTGGTGCTGGGAACGCTGCTAGACCCGCTGTAGAACATACAGGTATGAGCTTTTGCAGCGTTACATACAGCAGGGACAGTCTTTTAAAGATTGGTAGGCAGATAATGTGCCATACCACTGCTAAGCTCTTGGTTGATTCTGAACCACTGCTTTGTAACGCCTGTAACTGGAAGGCTGTCCCTAGATTAGGAGTGGGATGTGCTCTTAGGGAACATGACCATACACTTCGCTCACAAACCCTCGTAAATGATGTGAGCGAGGAATATCTTACAGCTATCTTGATTAACGCCAGATCCATCAAGAAACATGAATTACAACTCTATGATTTCCTTTCTGATGCCAAGCCGGACGTTCTGTTCATTACAGAAACTTGGCTTCATGAGGGATCTAATCTGACTCTGGCAAATGCTGTAGTTCCTGATTATACGATAATCAGGAAAGATAGACAGGGAAATAGAGGCGGGGGTAGCGATAATTCATAAGATGTCTCTCCCCTGTGCCTCTATATCTATCACCGACTTGGAGGGAGCTTAAACTTTAGGTTTTCACTTAGAGATATCTGCCAACCAATCAGTTGCTGGAGTGATCGTATATTGACCGCCAGGGCTGACAGGACGCTTTCTGGAGTCCATCGGCCATGCTATTGCACCTATTGTAACTAGATTCAGTCAATGCCTGGTCCTCGGGGACTTTAATATACATCTAGATCAAAAGGATGACCCTGAGACCAAGAAGCTGTGCGAATCCCTGAATATTTTCAGCTTGACTCCGTATGTGATGTCTCCCACTCATGAAAAGGGTCACATTTTGAACCAGATTTTTTCTACCTGCACTATTGTATTAGATAACCCCCGTCCTATTGTTTGGTCTGACCATGTTATGCTTACTTTCAGGCTTAAAAAGGCTCCGAGTAGAATACAGCCTCATTGTACTCAAGCTAAAGAATATAGATCTTTTAAGCAGATGACGCCTGACTCCCTGGCGGAAATACTGAACTGCAATCCTATTCTTGTGAGGGGCTCCTCAGAAGAGGGGACGCATGCTCTGGAAAGCTGGCTCCAAAAGTGGGCATTTCATCTCGCCCCACCTAAGATGCATATTTCCGTACAGGGAAAAACTTCGGCTCTCTGGTTCACGGAGGCTTTAAGAACAAGTAAAAGGGCGTGCAAATGCCTTGAACACTTATGGAGAAACGGTTTCGATCCTATAAGAAAAAATATATATAAACAAGCACTCAAAGCTCACTATGCTAAAGTCCGGGATAAGAAAAAAAGCTTTCTGGCCTCTAAAATTGACCAAGCCAGAAACAGAAGTCGAGAACTGTTTAAAATTGTGAAAGATTTTTCTTCTCCCAATGTCACTCAGAGCCCTTTCACTCCTACCCTTGAATGGGCGAATCAGGTTGCAAATTTTTTCTTTGATAAAATTAAGTCCATTCAAGGCTCATTTGCTAAATCTACTTGTATGAGTCAGGATGCTGTGTTAGATCCTAAAGGATTTTCTAGGGTAGAAATGCTTTTGGATTTCCCCCCTATGTCCTGGAGACCTCGCTTGCCATCATGAAGGCACTTAAGTCTGGGTCGCCATCTGATCCTTGTCCTGTGAAAACAATGGCATCTGTAGCTGAGGTCTTGAACCCAGCTGTGAATCAAGTCCTGAATGTGTCCCTGTTGGAAGGTAAGGTCCCAATGAGGTGGAAACAGGGTAAGATTATTCCCCTCCTGAAGAAACCTTCAGTGGACCCTGCAGTGGTAAGCAGCCCATAACACTACTTCCATTTTTTGCCAAGGCATTGGAGAAGTATGTGAATGTGGTCATCTATTATTTTTGTGAGGCCACCAAGGTTTTTCATCCCAGTCAATCCGGTTTCAGAGCGAACTTTAGCACTGAAACAGCTTTATTGGAAGTCACTGAAACTATCAAAGCCAGCCTTGATAGAGGAGGTAAGACAGTATTGATACTGCTGGGTCGGCAGCTTTTGATACCGTGCCTCATGGACGACTCCTACAGAGACTCGGTGAATGTGGCATTGGGGGCACGGTTTTCAGGTGGTTTTCTTCTTTTCTGGAAGGTCGTCAGCAATCTGTGTGGTCTCCCCCTTTTTCTGCGGATATCCCTACGATGAATGTAGGAGTGCCCCAGGGCTCAGTTTTGAGCCCAACGTTATTCAATATTTATATGGCACCGTTGGCACCCCTCGCAGAACAATATGGGGCAAAAGTTATAACCTATGCTGACGACTCCCAATTGCTGTTTACGTGTGAGAAGGACGAGCCGTTCAACGAAAACTTAATTCATTTATGCCTGACAAAAGTGTTTGACTGGTTTCGACAAAATCAATTGTCTTGCAGTTCCACCAAAACTGAAATAATCTTCTTCGGACACACCCCTGGTGATGAATGGCGGAATTGGTGGCCTCAGAATCAACTGCCACCTGCCAGACCAGTTACCACAGTCAAAAATCTGGGAGTCATGCTTGACTCTGCTCTTTCTATGAAGTCACAGGTGCAATACGTGGTTGGCATGTGCTTTAGACTCTTAAGAATGCTGAGAAACGTTTTACCGTTGCTCCCCTTGTCCCATAGAAAAACTGTGGTCCAAGCCCTGATTTTGTCTAGGTTGGACTATGCAAATGCTTTATACCTGGGAATCCCTAATTACTTGTTGGGTCGCCTACAGGTTGTTAAACATGTGGCCACCAGAGCTATTTCTCTGGTATGGCCAAAGACCCATATGATGACTCATTTAGAAGCTTTACACTGGCTTCCAGTGAAGAACAGGATAATTTTCAAGTCTCTTGTGCTGGCCTTTAAGGCTCTTCATAACAGTGGGGCTCAGTACGTCAGGAAAAGAATCACTCCTTACACCCCGGCCAGGACTCTGAGGTCATCAACACAACACTTGTTACTGGTGCCCAAATTTTTGCAGACTAGGAAGGGAGGTCGCTCTTTCCAGGTGGTTGTGGGAAGATTATGGTTTACTCTTCCTTTCGTCCTCAGACAGGAACAGGAGCTTTTCAGTTTCAGACGCCAGCTTAAGACCTGGCTGTTCCAGCAGTAACTGTGGACTTTGTGGTTTAGAATGCATACTATTTCTCTTTCAAGGGGATCTTTCAGCGCCGGGACACTCCTTGGAGTAGCCATGCGCTCTATAAATCCCCCATAACATTAACAGACTGCTCTTTCTTTCACCCCAGGATTAAGACGCTCTATGACAACTTCGACAATCAAGACCTCTACACCACTTCAGCCCCCAGCGACGCCACCCAGCAGACCCTACCTACTAGGACCCCGCTCACAACAGAAGACACTTTAAAGACCATGAAGAGCATCCACTCCAGAGCACCCTCAGAGCCCTGTCCCCCCCACATCTTCCACAGGGCCGCCATGGCCATCGCACCAGAACTACACCCGGTCATCAACTGCTTCCTCGAGACCGCCCCATTCCCCGCCGATTGGAAGCATGCCGTCATCCGTATTCCTGTAATCAAAGCCTTCATGGAAGGACTAAAAGGGATCATTCCACAACGTACGCCACCATTACCAGTTTGGAATTTAAAAACATTGTCCTAACTGCATATGCGACCACCATTCGAGCCACTACACAATTGTGAATACAGTTAATTACATGGAAAGTAGCTTTCCTAGTTGTAACATCCTTAAGAAGGGTCAGTGAAATGCATGCTCTCACAATTTAAGAGCCTTATTTCCAAGTCTTCACAGACGAAGTGTGTTTACGTAGTAGCCTTAAATTGTTACCCATAGTTATTTCACCATTTCATTTGAGCCAGACCTTGGAATTGCCCGTTTTCTTTCCAAAGCTACAGACTGTTGCAGAATGAGTCATACATATGTTAGATGTTAAAAGGGCTCTTATGCAGTATGTGGAATGTACTAAACCCTTCAGAAAAACAAACTAACTTTTTGTCTCATTTGCTAATCCAAGAAAAGGAAATGCTATATCCAAAGCTGGTATAGCTAGATGGATTGTTAAATGCATTCAAATATGTTATGCAAAAGCAAAAATAACATTACCAAATGTGCCAACAGTTCATTCAATCAGGAAAAAAGGAGCAACTATGACTTTTTTTAGGAAATATGCCTCTCAATGATATTTGCAAAGCAGCAACATGGATAAACCCACACACTTTTACAAAGCATTGTCTGGATGTTCAATCAAGACAACAAGCTCTAGTTGAACAGACAGTCCTTTCAAACATTATTTCATAAAACTACACCATCTCATGCCTAAAGCCACTGCGTGGAGAGGTAGTGCTTTACAGTCTATGCCTAGCATGTGTATCTGCAGCCAACACGTGCTACGAATGGATTGTTACTTACCTTGTAAGTATCCATTCGCACCATGTAGTGCTGCAGATTCACATGCAACCTCCCCGGAGGTTATAGATGGTGACAAAACACCCACAAAGCAGTATATCTAACACACAAGCCTTACTAAGACTACAAACTCACTCCTTTCATGACAAAAACAAAACTTTCTGTCTGAGGAACAAAGTCTTCAACGTGCTCAATGCCTCCAAGGGGAGGAGAATTGAACCATGACGCTGATCATAGCGCTTCCTTGAGAAAAACAACTTGCAAAGTCTGACCCCAACACTAGATGGTAGGAGTATGCAAAGCACGTGTTTCTGCAGCACTACACACTACGAATCGATGCTTACAGGGTAAGTAACATAATCCTGGACTTGGGTGCTAGCGGTTTGACAGCGTGGAGTAGGCATTCTGTTCTATATTAGCATGGAGGACATGAATGCATGACTGGGGTGGAGGAGCGTTTACCTACACCACAAATCACTTGAGATAATTACTTACTCTAATTCCTTCTAGAACAGCACTGTAATTCATGCTAGCACAATAAGCAAAGACGTCAGGGATTGGGTTCAGTCCTCAAATCCTATTTCACATTATTTGGTGGTATGCACTTCTTTGGAATATCAAGACTGTCCTGCAAAGCCCTTTTCCATTAGGCCAGATATTATTTTCTTTATAACAGCTCCACTTCTTTCAAAGTAATGAGTGACACATCTAGTTAGACGGGCAGTCGTGTATGGTGATCATCACTAAGGAACAAGACTATCTTACAAGAAGCATCATCCCTCTGTCCCAGTTTTGTAGGAGGCAGTACTAACGCAACAAAGTAAAACAATTACTGCTTATCTAGGAAATGAAAAGTACTTGCTAAAGAAAGCAGTAGAAGCTTAGGACTCTGACAATAAATCAGATCAACTACAATATTCTGGTCCAGGGTAGTTTCTCTTGTAGTGTTTACTTGAACCACACACAACCCTACATCTCTGCAGATTGACTCCCAGGCCATTGCATTGAGTATGTCAGGCCCTTTCTTCATGATATTCCTCAAACACTAAAACTGTATAAAACCCTTGCCCTGCTGCCCTATTGAGCCCTGGGACCAGCTAGTGCACCTAAATATTCTTACAGCATAACCAAATCAGTGCCATAGTAATGGGAATGATGTGTACTTGCAACATTTTTTTTTTAACTGACAACTTCCCACTAAATTGTTATGCTAAATATACCTTGCAGAATCTTTCAAAAGTATCTGCTCTCCCTTACATAGTGGTGACGAGAACTGGACAGATTTATGCATGTTGTCCAAGCAGGCTTTGGATGAAAGGGTCCAGCCACATCTTCATGTGTACTCCGACTCCAAGCTAACCTCATGTAACAACTACATTGCACAGGCCCAAATACCTCTGTTAGTGTCATTTGAAAGACAGCCTTTAACAAGGTGGACTTAAATTGCCACGAATCGCTCATTTGGGGAATGCTGAGCTTAGCTATATAGATAGCTTAATAACAATAAAAATACCCTAGAGAAAACTACACCATCCAGTCAACAATGCATCTGTTTGGACCACTTCACACCAGCACATGAGCCCAAGGTTAAGTTATGTTAAGGTGCCCAGACTGAAAGCATAGAGACATGCTAGGGTGTGAGACATAGATGTGTAGTGCCCCCCCCACATTACATATAACAGATGTAGGACAGCCACCATATAATTGTAAACATTCTTAATTGGGTGTCTGCCTCTTTCTGCCCCATGTGCCTGCACACCACTGAATATTCTTTTGCTAGTCATCATTGGAGCTGCAACAGCAAATTGGGGAAATGCATGAAAATACATTCTGTACATTTGACTGCTGCCGTAGACATGTAAAGGGTCTCCTTTGGAGTGATTAGTTCTATTTTTGTAATTTAGGGTATGGTATAAGTGCGATAATTAATCTATGAAAAATGTTCTATTAAAAAGTAATTGCGTTTCAAAGGTTTTACCTAGCGTAAATTTTGGTTGTCTTCAAGAGGTGCCTTATAACATATTTCTGTTTGTGTTTTCAGGACAAATTAACACCTATTGTCGCAATGTCAAGGAGTTTACTGCGCAGAGCCTTGGTAAACTTTTCATGGCTGAAGCTCTTCAAAGTCAAAACAACTAGAGAAAATCGTTGTCCTTTGCAAATAATTCTACCCGATATAACAAAAATACCATTTGAATTTTGTAGGTCTACTTTAATATTATTTTAACGTGTCTAAAAACAACACAAACACAATGAAAATAAACTTTTACGACATGGTTTCCATTCTTGTTTTCATTTGCTCTACAATTTGAATATAAGATGAAGTGTTGCTTTTATGTGGTAGAATTGATGATTCTGTCATCGGTTTTGATTGCCAAATATCTGAGAATGAGGAGGGCTGCATAATGATGGCAATAGCATAATGAAGCTTGAGCCTTCCAAGCCTATTTTACCAAGATATCCTGTTGTTTTTTTCATGATGTAGGTCCTAAGAGAAGTGAGGAGGAGGGGCTTCTGGAAAGCTTAATAGAACTGTCAGTTTTTCCCAGTGCTTGTAAGAAGGGTTTATTGTCGGACATATATTTCTTTTGGCAACAGGGGTTTTTATTCTATTCTACTAGAAGGTTCTTGCTTGCTGATGTTAGGTAGCAGGAAAGACTGCGGTCTTTAAAACTGAACGTTATGGATTGTGGTCCACCCCCGTGGATGACTGTGTATAACGGTGAGGATTTAATTCTGTGGACTTTAAATTGGCATCTTCGTTTCACTGCTAACCATTGTAGGTTGATTCAAGGTTGCAATTGTTACATGTTTGTGTCTGAGATCAGTTTGCCATTAATTTGGCCAGAATTTGTAGTTTTCTCATCAGCCTTGTTTTTGTGCTCCAGTACACCGCGTGAAAGGATGATGACTGCATTTTCTCTGCTGGCAACTGTCATGTTGTATGCTGATGATAAAAAGACAAATAAAAAAAAAGGGCAAATACGTAAGCTGAAATTGTAGTTGTGTGTGTATATATATATATATATATATATTGCAGTAAGTCCTTCTCAATCCATGGAAGGAAAAACGAAGCCGTGTGTGGTCCTTCAAATCTTTATTCAGCCACTTCTGCCAAACGCGTTTCGAGTGTCACGCACTCTTGTTCACATATGTGCGTGTGTATATATAAATATGTATATGTGTATATATTCCTTCATAAAAAAACACCGTTTTTGGATGATTCGGCCGTAGCAACACCCAACATGGAACGCCTTCAGCCGTACAAAATGACATGAAGAAAAGCCAAATGCGCAATCTGAAACAGTAGTCGTGTGTGTGTGTGTATACATATATATTTGTGTGTGTGTGTGTGTATATATATATATATATATATATATATGTATGTATATCTGTGTGTGGCGTGAGTAGCTGTAGATACACATACTTTGCATACTTCTGCCATCTGCTGTTGGGCTCGGACATGTACAAGATGATTTTCCTCAGAAGTATTTTTGAGTCACAGGGACCTGATACCTATTAGTGGTAACACAGATGGGCATCTGCTCCATTGTTGGATTGTTTTTTTCTGCCGTCTGTTTCAGATGCGTCTGAGAGCTCCTGTTTGACACCATATGCTGTTTCCGCTGGGCCTTCAGATTCATTCTCCGTGTGTGCAGAAGGCAAATACAGAAGACAAACAACTTCGCTTGCCGTTACATTTCAAACCGGTCTACGACCTTCTAGAGACCATCAAGTGACCTTCTGAAGAATGTTCACTTGAAAAGAACTCTGTTTAGATTCTGTCCCAATCGTCACGCCATGTGTCCATGGCAAGATCTCCATGAAGTCTGTAATCGATGTTTGTCCTTCAAACACCGTGAAGATTCCTGTTTGCCTCGGCGTCCATGGAGCACAGAAGAGTAGATGATGACACTCCGGACCTCTTCGGAAAGAGTGGCGTAGGATGCTGAGCACCCAGATTCCCCAGCTGTCGAAGGTGACAGTCCACAGGCACTTTCTGACCTTTATGACTCCCAGGATCAACCGGAAGGCCCAGATCCCTGGTATGATTGTGCTGCAGAGCCCCCAGCGGATACAAATCCTGATCTGTAGCCTAGGAGGACATTGCCCCAGATGACATTGACATGTACCACAAGGTACTGCAGTAAGCAGCTGCCTTCTATGAGGTGGAAATGCATGTAGAAAAAGAGGAGGATGACTACCTCATGGAGACCTTGCCTGCTACTCAATGTTCACTCCAATACTTGCCCACTCTTAAAGGAGTCCTTAAGCCAGCTACTGAGATTTTCTAGGAGTCAGTTAAAGCTAGGATGGTCACCCTGAGAGTTAATAAAAAGTTTGAGGTGCCATCTACTGAACACCCATACCTATGAGGCCCGTTACCCCCAACTCCTTGGTGGTACATATAACTCGAAAGCAAGCTAATACTCGGGCAACAGGGGATGCACCCCTCCAGACCAGGAGAGTAAAAATATTGATGCCGGGGACAAAAGAGAAGTAGCACAATCTGCAACTTAGTGACTGTTAGAGAATGGATTACTAGTAGGGATAGGTATGCACCTACCACTAACAACAAGGCCAGCCATGTCACATACGGGCCAGACAAGGTCTCAAAATATTAGCCCCTGGCTCAAACCTCTATCTGACTACGAGCAGGCGGGCTTAACTCAGGAGACAGGTATGTAAAGCATTTAAAAACAGCAAAACATTAAATAAGTAAGACATAATACACACACAAAATCCCACAGCAATTTATAGGAAATATTGCTATCTTTACACCAAAATGGTAAAAATCCAATGTAGGGAGCGGAGATATGATTTGTTAAAGATGAACCACTTTATAGTGCTTAAACACAGGGCGCCAACCTGGGACATCTGGTCACACTCGACCGGGACAAAGTCAAACTTGGTTGCCGATCGCGATGGAGTCATGGTCAGATACACTAAATAGGAGACCCCTATCAACATTTTACCTTCACACTTAAAAACTTTTCTGGAGGATTTTCTCTTGACGTCCGGCGGTCCACTCCAGCAGGCGGATTTCGATTTGATGTTGATGTATTGAGTTTCAGAGAGGCCCCAGTCAAATCCTGGAAGTCTGGAGCTGCAGAGGTTTCAGCGGGGCAAACCTGAAATCTAGGCCGGGTCGCGTTTGAAGGTAACCGGCTTGACTCTAGACGTCGTCCTGGACCACTTACGGAGCTTATTCCAAAAGTCCTTCCAAACGTGTGGAACTTCTTCCTAATGTTCCTCTTGAGGGTCCAAAAATCCCAAAACATAAATCCAAGTGTCTAGAAGCTCTGAGATGATCCTTGGAAGTTTGGACTTCAGTTCCCACAATGCACCTGGCCATATCCTTAAAAGTCCATTGGACGCACTCCAGCCTGGGGACTTCTTGGAGGAAATGATGCAGGCAAGCTCTTTAAACCTGTTGTTTTCAGAGTCCACTCCTTAATCCTTTTTGAAGCAAAGCAAAGTCCTCAGGGCTGTAGTTCCAAGTGTGCAAACAGGAGCAGTCCTTAGGGAGTAATCCGGTTTGGTACAGACCAGGGTTCCCACAGGGCAATCCTTCTTGTAGTTTCAGGCTGCAAGTTCAAATTCAGAACTGAGTTGCTCTGCAACCCTCACATATTTATTCAGTGATCTGTTGTGACAAGCGGGGGGCATTCCTGTCCAGTGAGGTGCATGATGCCATCCAAAAGCATGACTGCTTCCTCCAAAGTGTGGCATCTTCTTGTCCCACAAAGCACTGCACTTCCAAAATCCAACATATGATTTCTCTCCTGAAGAGTAAAAGCTGGCTAAACCAACCTACTGGTGTTGCTCATTTACCTGAACCCTCCCTCTCCAGACCCCTGCAAATTCCATTCTTGGCTCTGTCATCTGGCTGGAAGAGGGGGTGGGCCTTGCTGGCATTCCTTACTGTTCTGCTTTCTTTGAAGCACATGTTTTATTACCCATTCCCCGGCATGATCTTTGTAGCTGCAGAACTCCCACCTTCAGATCACCTCTGCTCCGGCCAGGCCCCTTATCACCTAATCAAAGCAGCCTGTGTAAGCCTGTTGGAGCTGACCAATCAGGGGAGACTGCTTGAAGGCTGGATTTTTGTTCACAGAAAATAAAAACCTTAGAGCTTCTTTTCTGTACTAGTTATGATAAATGCAACAGTCGTAAGTTGAATTTATCAATTCCAATCTTGAAAGAACTTGAATTACCTTTAGTCTCCATTCCTAGCAATAGGTTCGAGGCATGTGGGCTGCTGAATTCATATCTGTGCATAGATCGCCGCCTAGTGTTGGGTCCGGATGTTTGCACGTTGTTGTCCTGGAAGAGTCTTCGAAGTATCCTGAGATAGGTGACTCCTCCCCTGGACCACAGTGCGCATGGGCATCCTCTCCATCCTCAGATTGTTTTTTTCCGCCATTGGGTTCGGATGTGCTTATCTTGACTCAAGTTAGGAAAATTTAGTTTTCAGGCCAAAAGGCCTTTAGTTTTCGTCGGTACTGTTCCCTATCGGTATCGACAGTTTACTTGCTAGTTTAACAACTTTTTCGGATCCATTATATCCGACCATCGACCCTACATCGATGATGGAATCGAGGACCCCATTCAAGCGGTGTCCTGTTTGCCACACGAAATATCCACATATCGACGTCCACCCGGTGTGCAACAAATGCCTCTCACCGGATCACGACGAATCGAAATGTATGGCCTGTGCCCGATTCAGATCCAAGAAGACTCTCCGGAATCGACGAGCCGCGGGACTTGAAGCGCAGCAAGTGGCACCGGCCCCGACCAACATCTTCAGCACCGAGGGCGAAGATGTTGAAAGCGTGGAAAACATACCCTCCAGCCCCGCTTCCGAACACGGTTCCAGATCGGAGGACGTAGATGAAGAGCTTTTTCACAGGGAAGAAGCCGACGATGAGGTAGGAGACTACGATGAGGCCTTAGGGGCCGAAGAAGGTAGCTCTGGTGACGAGCAGGGCCTACCCGTCCAAACGGAGGATATCCCAGTGCCTCAGTCTACGGCTCCGGTCGAGGGATCGCCTTCGGGCCTTACCCAAGATCAATCCCGCAGTTCTTCGGCCCCGCCCTCTGGCCCGGCCTCGGACATCCAGCGAGAGCCATTATTACCCAAAAAGACTGGTTTCCCTTCCACAAAACCGAAACCAATCGTCGCACCAGTTCAACAGAAACCGAAAGTGAAACTAACACTGGTCGGCTCGAGGACCACCACACCTTCGACGCCAGCCAAAACAGTCGGCTCCGACCGCACCAAAAGGGACTTCGGTGCCGAACTCGCTGCAGCCGATGTCGGCGCCGACCCAAAGAGAAAGGCCATCGGTACCGCCAAAGCGCCTCGGCCCCCGGCACCGAAACAATCGGCACCGACCACCAGGGTTAAAATGGCCGCTGCATCGCAAACCACCTCGAAAGCAGCGACTACGGTCCAATCATCGACGCCGTCGACAGCTACTACCTCTCCTCGACTCGATGACCCTGTAGCTCCAAAGAAGTCCACACCTACCTCTACAGAACCACTCGGCGCCAAAGAACAGTCGGCGTTCCAGGTGCGACAAGTTGCAGCGTCCTTGCAACGCATCAGAGAAAAGGCAGCCCTCCAGGCCACGTCGGGCTCCGAGCCGAAAAAGGCTCAAAAGGCACCTTCGGCACCAACCAACATCACCTTTGGTTTGCCGCCATCCACGACGCCGAAACTATTCGAGATCAGAACACGTGTCACCCAGACAAGGTCCCCATCTACTGAACACTCTCCTACTGGGACATCACCGTCCCACTTCATCGACGCCGACACCGGCAGGCTCATGCTCCGAAAGCGGAAGATCACTTCCGAGCAGGCTTTGGACTCTTACAGGATCCCGCTAAAGCAAAAACTGCCGGCGGAATCGGAACCAGTTCTTTATGAACGCCTCCACACCTCTTACCCAGATCGACAGTCCTTCTCTCCGACGCACTCCAACACGGACGCAATAGAGGACTACATGGGTGACGACACCACCTACCCCAGGGATATGGACCCTGAAGGACAGCAGGACCCTGATCAAGCTTGGGATGACCCTGTAGACACAGGTGCCGCTATGGACACGCAGCTTTATGGCGCAAAAACGTCTCCCACAGAGGACACTGCTGCATTCAACGCCCTCATTGAACGTGCCGCAGCCAATCATGGAGTGCAACTCCACTCAGACACAATCGAGGACGATTTCTTGGTGGACACTTTCGCATCCTCGGAGAGGACTGTAAAGACTCTGCCCATGTTGAAAGGTGTCCTCAAGCCAGCAAAGGACATTTTCAAAGAAACCACCAGAGCACGGGTAATAAACCCCAGGATCGAGAAAAAATACAAGCCAGCACCCGGGGACCCTACGTACATTAGAGGCCAGTTGCCTCTGGACTCCATCGTAGTTGCTAATGCTCGCAAACTTGCACACTCGCAGACAACTGGTGATGCTCCTCCCCTGGACAAAGAGTCCAAGGTGCTGGAGACCTCCGGCAAAAGGATTGCAGCCCAGGCGGCAAACATATGGCACATTGCCAATACACAGGCGCTCCTCGCTCGCTACGATCGCTCACACTATGACACGTCAGAGACCCTACTCCAACATCTACCTGACGAGTACAAAGAAGCAGCGGAGCTCCTCATCAGGGAGGGACAACTTCTCACAAACGTATCCATTAAGTGTGCACTGGATGCCGCCGACACAGCTGCGAGAGCAATAAACACCAGCGTCATGCTACGACGACACGCCTGGTTACGAATCTCCGGATTCAAACCTGAGGTTCAAAATAACATCCTCAATCAGCCGGTCAACCCCGACTACTTATTCGGACCAGAGGTTGACACCACCCTAGAAAAGATAAAAAAAGACACAGACACTGCAAAGTCAATGGGGGCTCTGCAAACGCAGACATTTCGTAGTGGCTCCTTTCGTCGCCCCGGAAATAGAGGAGCGGGCAGAGGACAGGGGTCACAGCAAACCTACAATAAAGGGGGCACACAAAGTACCTACGATAAAAACACCCGAGGTGGATATCGTGGCTCCAGCACAAAGGGCAGAGGACGCGGTTACGGTAATACCAGGTCCTCCCCCAAGAACAAACAGTGACGCCCTCTCCCTTCCCCCCGACCACATAACACCTGTCGGGGGAAGACTCCAGCGGTTCCTGTCCACGTGGAATACCATCACCACGGACAGGTGGGTCAAAGATGTTATCCAACACGGTTACTGCCTCGAATTAACCTCCACTCCACCCACAATACCTCCTAAGCACCGTTCTATGTCCTCAGAGCACTTAGCATTATTACAGCAGGAAGTGCTAAGTATGCTGCAAAAAGGCGCAATAGAGGTCGTGCCCGTCCACCAGCAGGGGACAGGGGTGTACTCTCTGTACTTCTTAATACCAAAAAAGGACGGGTCACTCAGACCTATACTAGACCTGAGACCCCTCAACCACTACATTCTCTCAGAGCATTTCCACATGCTCACCCTACAGCAGGTTCTCCCGCTGCTCAGACAGGGAGACTTCCTAGCCACGCTAGACCTCAAAGATGCGTATTTCCACATACCCATACACCCGTCACACAGAAAATATCTCAGGTTCACTATTCAGGGGCAGCACTACCAATTCAAAGTTCTTCCCTTCGGCGTGACAACAGCACCCAGAGTTTTCACAAAGTGCCTAGCTACAGTGGCTGCACATCTACGGAGGCAACACATTCACGTCTACCCTTACCTGGACGACTGGCTTGTTCAGGCAAAGTCAGCCCAGCAATGTGCCAGCCACATGTCCCTCACCATTCACCTTCTTCACAGTCTGGGATTCTCACTAAATTACCCAAAATCACATCTCCAACCCGCACACGTACAACAGTACCTAGGTGCGACCATAGACACTCTGGCAGCCACAGCTCAGCCAAATTTAGTGAGGATCAACAGCATGCAAATGCTGATCTCAAAGTTCAAACCTCAACACTCCCTTCCTGCGCGAGTGTTCATGCAGTTGATAGGCATGATGGTCTCCTGCATTTTCATAGTCCCACACGCGAGACTACATATGCGCCCGCTTCAGGAGTGCTTAGCACGTCAATGGAATCAGGCTCACGGGCAATTAAAAGACCTAGTGTTGGTGAGCGGTCGGGCATACAACTCTCTGCATTGGTGGAATCCACAAAACCTTTGCAAGGGCCGACCGTTCCAAGAGCCTGTTCCACAAATAATACTGACGGCGGACGCGTCTCTCCAGGGATGGGGAGCTCATGTACTCAATTACACAGTGCAGGGACTATGGACAATACAACAAAAGAAGATGCACATCAACCTTCTGGAACTGATGGCAATCTTCCTGGCAATGAAAGCATTCAAAGTACACTTGTGCAACAAAGTCGTGTTGATCCGGACGGACAACATGACTGCCATGTACTACATACAGAAGCAGGGAGGAACACACTCTCCACAGTTGTCTCATCTGGCTCAGAGCATGTGGAAGTGGGCCATTCAGAGGAACATATTCCTCATGGCAGAACACCTCCCCGGCAAGGACAATCAGATAGCGGATCTGCTCAGCAGACACAGCCACCAGATGCACGAGTGGGAGCTACACCCGTCAGTACTCCAACCGTACTTCCAACAGTGGGGTCATCCAGAGATAGACCTATTCGCCACAAACGAAAACGCAAAATGCCAAAGCTTTGCCGCCAGGTTCCCACATCCACAGTCGCAGGGCAATGCGATATGGATGAACTGGTCCGGCAGATTTGCGTACGCTTTTCCCCCAGCGCCGTTGATACCGCTGGTGGCACGCAAACTGCGACAACACTCACTGACACTCATCCTGGTTGCTCCAACATGGGCACGCCAGCCATGGTACACCACCTTTCTGGAACTTTCCGTGGTGCCGCATCAATGGCTGCGGATCAAACCCGCGCATTTAACGCAGAACCATGGAGAAATTCAGCACCCAGATCCGCAACAGCTGAACCTGGCGATCTGGCTCCTGAAGTCCTAGAGTTTGGCTACCTAAACCTGCCACCGGACTGTATGGAGATCATTAAGGAAGCTAGGAGACCCACTACCAGAGCTTGCTATGCAGCCAAATGGAAGAGGTTTGTCATTTATTGCAATAACAATGACATTAACCTGCTAGACGCATCCATTCAAAACATAATCTGTTACCTCTTACACCTATACCGATGCAATCTGGCATACACCTCAATACGTATCCATTTGACCGCAATCGCAGCCTATCTCCAGAACAGGCAGCACCTCTCTTTATTCAGAGTGCCTGCCATCAAAGCCTTCTTGGAGGGACTTAAACGAGTAATTCCCCCAAGACACCCACCAGCACCAGTGTGGAACCTCAACTTGGTCCTCACCCGACTGATGGGTCCACCCTTCGAACCTCTCCACTCATGTGAGATTCAATTCCTCACCTGGAAAGTAGCTTTCCTAGTAGCAGTCACTTCGTTAAGAAGAGTTAGTGAACTCCAGGCACTAACCATTCAAGAGCCATTCATACAGGTTCACGCAAACAGGGTCGTACTACGTACCAACCCCAAATTCATGCCTAAAGTAATATCGCAGTTCCACATGAATCAAACGATTGAACTGCCTGTTTTCTTTCAGAATCCACAAAATGTCGCTGAAAGAATGCTCCAAACACTAGACGTCAAAAGAGCCCTCATGTACTATATAGACAGAACTAAAAACTTTAGGAAGACAAAACAACTTTTCGTTGCCTTTTCCCCACAACACAAAGGCAACGCCATCTCCAAAGCAGGTATAGCCAGATGGATCGTTAAATGTATTCAAATTTGCTATCAAAAGGCTAAACGCACATTAACGATTCCCCCACGAGCCCACTCAACACGTAAGTTAGGGGCCTCTGGCTTTCCTGGGAAACATTCCTTTACATGATATATGTAGAGCAGCCACATGGTCCACTATACATACATTTACCAAACACTATTGTGTAGATGTACACTCAAAACAGCAGGCAGCTGTAGGACAGGCTGTTCTCAAAACTATTTTTCAGACCGCTGCAGCTGGCACTGGTAGCCGCCGCTAATAGGAGGTACTGCTATGTATTCTATGCACAGATATGAATTCAGCAGCCCACATGCCTCGAACTGAATAGGCTACTTACCAGTATGCATCTGTTCTTGGCATGTTGGGCTGCTGACATTCATATCGCCCACCCTCCTCCCCGGCGCCTGTAGCAGCTGCAGCTCTCAGAATTACTGTATAGCATGGTCATCACTTTCTGTATCTACTCCATCACTGCCACAATGGCGAAAAACAATCTGAGGATGGAGAGGATGCCCATGCGCACTGTGGTCCAGGGGAGGAGTCACCTATCTCAGGATACTTCGAGGACAACAACGTGCAAACATCCGGGCCCAACACTAGGCGGCGATCTATGCACAGATATGAATGTCAGCAGCCCTACATGCCAAGAACAGATGCATACTGGTAAGTAGCATATTCATTATATTTAAATAAAATATTTCAATGTTAGCCTATGGAGCTAAGTATCTACAATGGGGAAAAATTAAATTGGCAGTTTTTCTATCACCAGGGCATATAAAACCTCTTTTAGAAGGGCCCCCATCCCTGGGATACCTATGTCAAGACCTTGGAGGTGCACAATCTGTACACATAAGGTAGATTATCACTATTAAAGAGCCTATACCTACAACGTTGAATTTGCGTACAATTTACTTCTAATGGCAGCAAGCCTACAGCAGTGCACTCATGCAAGAGTAGGAAATCTTCTGGCCCTCTAAACTCCCTTCCCCTATTATATACTAGGGACTTGAAGGGTCTGTCATTGTCAATTGTAATTATACTTAATTACCACATACCTTTTTCATCAAAGCACTGGGCCTGTTTAGCAGAGCCCAGGGCGCAGTCAGAATCAGTTACCACCAGTAGCAGTCGCAAAATGGGGGGGGTGAACAGGGCAAAAAGGATGACTCACAGTGGCTTATTGCCCTCTCCAGCATGTGCGATCGTACCAGTTCAGATGGCAGATCTTGTCCAGTAAGTCGTAGAGCAATATCATATAAGAGGGCAGGAGTTGGAGGGCTAATTCATCTCCAAACCAAAATCTGCGGTGTATTGGGTGCTGCTGATACAGCTGCATGGGAGGGGGTGAATACAATTCTCCCATTATGCTGCCATGCGTTGCTGCAAGTGTACAGCTTTAAGCCAGCGGTACAACAAAATCTTTTTTTGAATGTCCCTTTTGGCAGTTGGCATCTGTTCGGACCTTGGGTTGAGTAGATGCTAGAGAATTTTATTTTTTTTAAACCATGGGAGCCATGCAGACTCGCACTCCTTGTGGCTCTTTTCACCACATACAATACCATAGCATGAATAAGACCCCAGCCATAGAGATCTTTTCCATCTTCTTCAGGCCTATCTAGCAGACACACTCACAGGGTTTTATAAGGGTGGATACAGGATTAATAATAAAGGCAGAGGAAAGGGCTGCCTCTCCCAAACTGACCATCTAGCCCTCGATCACACAATACCTGTTGGGGGAAGATTGCAGGAATTTCTGCCCCTTTGGGCAGAATTTACCCTAGATCCCTGGGTAGTCGACATTATACAGGAGGGGTACTGCTTCAAACGCATTCAACCACCGACAAACTGTCCTCAGACCATCTGTGCCTCCTGCAGGAAGCCCTAATTGTCAAAGGAGCCATAGAGCCAGTGCAGCCACAATAAAGCAGAAAAGTAGTGTACTCTCTGTACTTCCTTATTACCAAAAGGACGGTACACCCGTTCGGAGCACTTCCACATGGTGACTCTACATAATGCAGTTCCTTTGCTGCAACAATGCGACTTCATGACTGCCCTCGATCTGAAGGATGCCTACTTTCAAGTTCCCATTCACCCAGCCCTTTGAAGATACCGGAGGTTTGTGGTAAGTGGACAACATTTCCAGTTCATAGTGCTCCCTTTCGGGGTTACCACAGTTCCCAGGGTTTTTACAAAGTGTCTGGCTGTGGTAGCAGCTCATCTTCAGAGGAGCAGGATCCATGTTTTGCAGCGTGAATCTTTTCTGGATTCACTATGCTGTGCATTATTCTGTCATCTAGTGGTTGGGTCCGAAATTGTAGTATTTCTTCTTTTTATTTTTGTGGTCGGTGGGTGTCGACATACCACCATTTGATGTCCTTCTGTGACATCGTGTTTCCTCCGGAAGCACCCACCTTTGGTCGTCACCTTCGGATTCTTTTTTTCCGCCGTTGGGTCTGGATCGATAGGGAAGAAACTCCAGAAGTTTGCAGAAAAGAATGGACGAAAAATAACAAAAACACCAAGAAAAGAACTTTATCGACGTACCGGCCTTCGAGTCGGTGAACCAGGACACAGCAAAGAGCAAAACTTAGACGTCCTACGGAAAATGCGCATACAGGGGGCTCCCTGTGCGCGGTAATGGACAAGACACCATTCAAGTTCTGCAACAATTGTCACCTCAAGTACGCGCAGAAGGATCAGCATCCGGTCTGTACTCTTTGCCTGCTGCTGGACCACCGAAGCGAAGATGGCAACGCATGCTCAGCATTCACCCTGAAGACTTTACGACATGCAGGGTCAAGGACCACCTCCGTTGCTTCGAGACCTGGGCCTCTCCAGTGAAGAAGAGGACAACTTCGCCGAAGGCCCTGAGGCGAGGAGGACGCAAACGTCCCAGTTGTTGTAGTCAAAAAGAAAACTCCGAAGGAGGTAAGATTGACCCCCAAACAGTCAGCCGACACACGAAAGAGCGACTCCAAGTCCTCGAAAGGAGCCTTGACGTCGAAATACTCGGCGACCGCAAGTGTGTCCAAGGACATACAGTCCGTTGGTTCCTTTAACAAGGACTCCCAGGCTGCGAAAACCCTAGAAAAGACAAAGTCGCTGAAGTTCACTCACGAAAAGGACTCTTCAACATCAAAAAAAGAAAGGGTTAAACAAGCTTAGACTTCGAAAAGCTCCAAAAGAAAGGCAGAATATCTCGACGCCGAAACACAAGCGTTGAAGTTGGAAAAGAAAAAGTAAAGGCTTGAAGCTGAAATGGCGAGTATTTTGCAACGCAAGAAGGATTTCGACGAGAAAATGAAACAATTAAAAATTCCGCAGAAAATTTCGACCAAAGCCGAAAAAGGGGTCGACGAACTAGAGCGGTCGACAGCGCCAGAACCGGTTGAGGAAGAAGAGTACTACTTTGAGGCCGAAGGGGAGGAAGAGGACCAAACCTATCACGGTTCGGCGACCTCGGAGGCGCAAGACATGCAGTGGCAAGATCTCGACGCCGAATCATCAGAAGAAGGGGTAGACTCATACCCCTCGAGGCCCTCACCACCAGATGACATTGGGATGTATAATCAGGTGATAAAGAAGGCTGCAGACACTTATGGAGTGCAATTAGAGGCGGAAAAACCGCAATCCTGTTTTCTCCTCGAGACCTTGCTGCCTACACAAACAAGGAGTCAATTCTTTCCCATGCTACCAAGTGTGCTGGACCAGGGTAAGGAAGCCTTTAAAGAACCTGCAACATGCAAGGCTGTAACACCAAGGGGTGAGTAAAAATACAAACATTCCTCGTACATAGGGTCCTTCATCAGGGGTTCAGTGCCAGCTGATTCTATGATAACTTCCACGGCTAGGAAGATGGGCTAACGTACCCACTAATGTGGGGCCACCACCAGACAAAGAGAGCAAGAGAATGGATCTCATGGGAAGAAAGGTGGAACGAAGTGCGGCAATTCAGTGGAGCTTCGCACATTCAAATGCATTAATCAATAGACATGCAGGGACGGCTTTAGCGCTGGTGGCGCCCAGTGCGACTGTTAGTTGGCGCCCCCCTAATGACCACCACGGATTCTCTCACTAGCACCCTTTAACAGTGACCAAGTCTCCATAACCACTTTTTTTCAGATGCATTGAATTCGTTATATAGCGCCGCTCATACCTGTAAAGGATGTCAGAGCACTTTGCATCTGCATCACACACGTATTACAATCAAACATGTGTGTAAATCAGCTTATAGAATAAGTTACATAAGCCATAAGGCTAAAAGTGTAGGAGTCACATGTCATTCTTACTGGTAGGCCGTATAGTTTAGGAGCCCTTGGTGGGGAGAAGCACACACTCTGCGTGGAAAAATAAACAGCATAGTTGGGCGTATTCTTTAATAATAAGAATCGATTTCTACCCAAATAATCTTTATTGCTAAATTAATCCATGCTCTAATGTATACTTTGCAGTGTGTATGCAGCTCTATGATGAAAGTTAACACCTCACTATTCTATATTAGGATTTTAAATTATAAATGGCAAATGACAAAAGGATGTCTCTTTTAAAAGCAGTAACCTGCTGATCTATTTACATTATATGTACTCTGTAATCTACATGGTACACGTTCTTTGCAGCGGGCATATTAACCCTCTGCACTAACTTCACATAAGTTAAAAATATAAATTATACAAAATTTCAATCTCTCTCCCGGAAGAACATTAATCACAGGAGTTAACTTGACATTTTTGTGAGGCCTGTTAATCGCTGAAGGAAAGGAAAGCGGCAGCAGGTGCTTTAAAAACAAACTTACAAACAAGGCGCTCTCAGGAAGCCAGCACCGCCCTAGAGCCGGCCCTGTAGACATGCATATCAACTCTGGGAGGAAGTAGGTCAACTACTAAAACATCTGCCAGACCAGTTCCAGAGAAGGGCAAGCCACTTGGTGGGAGAAGGCATGGCGAACACCTGTTTAAAATCGGCCTTAGATGTAGCAGACAGATGATGATTGAGGTCACTGAGAGAAGGCACGCCTAGCTAAGAATGTCCGGTTTCGAACCAGAAGTTCAAAATAACATATTAAACAGCATGTTCAATAGTGAACAACTATTCGGAACAATTAAAGAAAGAGAATGAGACTGCAAGGTCCATTGGGGCAGTAGTCTACCTTTACTACGCAGTCATTACTTCGTATTACCATTACTACGCATATTTTAGTTCGCAGATGCCATTACTTAGCATGCATTTACTTAGCATGCATTTACTACGCATAATGGAGTTACTGTGCAAATTAAAGTTTTGGGGTACAGGGGTATTTTAGGGGTCAGGGTGGGTTAGGGTTTTGGGGTGCTGGGGTATTTTTGGGGTTGAGTGCGTTTAGGTTTTGGTGTGCTGGGGTAATTTTAGGTGCCGGGGTGGGTTAGGGTTTTGGGGTGTGGGGGGTAATTTTAGGGTTCAGGGTGCGTTTAAGGTTTTGCGGTGCTGGGGTATTTTTGGGGTTCAGGGTTAATTTGTATTAGGGGGCTTCTAGGGTAATTTTAGGTGTCGGGTGGGTTAGGGTTTTGGGGTGCATGGGGTATTTTGAGGGTTCAGGATGCATTTAAGGTTTTGGGGTGCTGGGGTATTTTTGGGGTTCAGGGTGCGTTTAGGTTTTGGTGTGCTGGGGTAATTTTAGGGGTCGGGTTGGTTAGGGTTTTGAGGTAGGGTAATTTTAGGGTGGGTTTAGGTTTTGGGGTACTGGGGTATTTTTAGGGGTCAGGGTGGGTCAGGGTTTTGGGGTGCATGGGGTATTTTGAGTGTTTACGGTTTTGGGGTACTGGGGTATTTTTAGGGGTGAGGGTCTTGGGGTGTAGGGGGTATTTTTAGGGTTCAGGGTGCATTTCAGGTTTTGGGGTGCTGGGGTATTTTTGGGGTTCAGGGTGCATTTAGGTGTCAGGGTGGGTTAGGGTTTTGGGGTGCATGGGATATTTTGAGGGTTCAGGGTATGTTTAAGGTTTTGGGGTGTAGGGGGTATTTGCAGGCTGCGTGCCAGGGGATAGGTTACTATTACGATTATTTTTTTTGTTTTAAAGTACCAATAACGCGCTGTAACGGTATGCGTAATAATTAACTGCGAAGTAAAAGCATTTTTAATGTATTTGTATATATTTGCGAAGTAAAAGCATGCGCACTAAAATCATGCATAGTAAAGGTATTTGCGAAGTAAACACTTCGAAGTAAATACCTGCAAAGTAACGGTATGCTATGTAACATCATATATTCACTGGGGCACTACAATTCAGAGGCATGCTTAGGGGGGCACCATCACGGAGACCAGCAGGCAGGGGTAACCACCAACCTGTAGCCTCACACCAAACCTTTCAGCAAGGTTACCAAGGAGGAAGCTCGGGCCAACCACAACAAAGTTGGCAATACCAGCACAGAAGGCAATCCTTTTCTTGAGGAAGAGGTCAAACACAAAGATGGGGGCCGCAACCCACCTCCAAGTGACTTCACTGCCAGGTTTACGCACACTCAAACAAGATCTCAGAGGGTGCAACAACAGACAAAAATAACAAAAGAACATGTCCCAAAAGACAACAAGCATTTGCAATGCAATAGGTCTCGCATTTACGTGAGTTTGAGCTATTGGGATTGTAAATGACTGCCTTTTATTTTTGATTTAGTTTTAAAAACATAAATAAAAGGCATTGTCATTTACAATTCCAATAGCTTAAACTCGTTTAACTGCGAGACCTATTGAATTGCAAATGCTTGTTCGGATTGCTCAGAGAGGGCGGCTTTGATGTGATTTGTTTTCTCTTTGCTTGTTTGTTCCCCTCCACAGACCCCAGAGCTGCTGGGGCGGAGCAGAGCGTGTTCGGCGGCGTCTATTCTGGTATCGTACACTGACCCTAATAGTTGTCCGTGTGACTTGCGGGCTGCACCATAAAGCGCACTGGCCCCGCGTCAAGGAAAGCTGTCGTTCGAACGTAGATGCAGAATTGCGGGAGGGGAAGGGAGCAACCCCTGCAGCTGCTTGCACAACACCAGTCCGGCAACAAATGCTCTTCTTATGAAGATCACAACCGTCCTGAGCACCCCAAGGGCTCCAGTCATTAACACAGGGGGTGGTCTTTTAAGTACTAAGGAAAACATGCCGGACTCTGATGTGGAAGAATCTTCCCTCTTCACACCCCCCTTCTGAAGGGGATGTGAAAATCAACACGGGCCAGTGTATTTTTTCACGCCTAGAAAAAAAGCAGCATCCTGAAAGCAGTATGGTCATCTTTTCCCCATTAAAAACGTGTTTTAATGTTGAGCACGATAGTCTCTTTCCTACACGCGAGTATCCAATTTTGCTCGTTGTGTTCCCATACAGTGTGTGCACTTGGCAGCGCCTGCTCGCTTGACATGCAAATGCCACCTTCCTTGTTTTTCAGTGTGAATGGGAATTGGGCATAAGGTGCAAACGGCGCGCATTTGTTTCTCTGCATATGGCATGTGCAAAGTGTACATTTGTCTGCGGGTGCTGCTATTAGTCACCCGTACATGGCATTTTTTATTTGTTTCTTTCCCACGCCCTCCTCTTACGGAGGGCGTACGGGGTGCTGTCTTCTGGGTGAATGTATTACCACCCACTGGCTTGAAGGGGAAGGAATCAGTCTTACTTTCCTGACATGCCTCTGACTACTGTACCCCACGTCTACACCGAGGAGCAGTAACGCTGGCACGCATTCAGTCGCCACCCTGATTAACAATTCTTGGAAATGTCCTTTTCTTGTGCAAGAACAATGATTGCCTGTCAACCAAACCTTCCACCCAGTTCTGTGCACCCAAATACGTCCTGCAACCCTCTCCTAGTGCACTCCCATAATTGTTTTCAACCAACGGCCTTCTTACAGAAACCGTGTTGCCCCTTCTCTGTCCGTTGACCACTTTTTCCTCACACTGTGAGACAGGGCTTGAATACCCTTTTCAGAACTGCCCGGGTTCCGTTTCTGTTCCCCACTAGACCAACACAAAACAAAAGCACCGCAACCCAGATATAATTGGACTGATTATTAATTAATTAACTGCAGTTCGTGTATGGAATGGCGGTTTCATTTGCAGCAGTGGAGCCGGCCTTTCCCATCATGCACCTCTTGGCCCCCGTGGTCTTAATGCATCTTTAAACGCCGAGTGCTCTGTGAGCTGGGGCGTGCTCACTCAGATGGAAAAATGCATCTTCGGGTCTCCAAAGCTGCTCTCTCTGCAGCAGGAGCGGAACTGAGATAGCAACTCTTATTGCAGCGCAGTCACCGGGGCATGGCAGGGCACCGGGCACACCCAGCACGCCGAAACCTCCAGTACTAAGCAATCGCCGTGCACATCGTGCTTAGCCAGGGCTGCCCATGTACAGGTGAGGGGCGCCAATGCACTTTCAGGGTTGGAAGTGAACCTGCCGGTGGCCATGGCAGTCAGTCAGACAGTGTACATCACAGGGGTGCCAGCGCATAGCTCAGGACTGCCATGCACATGCAAAGAATGTCAGCGCCCATGGTGATGATGTGATGGGCACACCACAGGCCGCCTGTCACAGGACTGGCTCTTCATATCTCAGGCCTGTCAGCGTCCTTGACGGCTTTCAGTGCACTTTCCCCGGACTGACTGTGCACATCCCAGACCTTCTAGCGCCTATGATAGTGCTTTCAGTGCACAGAATTGGGCCAAGAGTGCACACAGCGCACCGCTCTGCCACTGCACCTCTCAGGACAGCCAGTGCCTAGCACAGGGCTGCCAGCGCACGTCCCAGCGCTACTAGTGCCCATAAGAACTTCCAGTGCACACCCCTGGCCTGACAGTTCACATCCTATGGAACGTTCCACGGCTTGCACGGATTGTCAGCGCCTATAAGAGAGCTTCCAGGCCACAACCCGGACTGACAGGGCACCCTGTGCCCACCACGGGCCTGCCATTGCACAGCCAAGAATTGTCAGCGCCTCTAAGAGAGATTCCAGTGCACATTCTCGGCTGACAGGGCACATCCTAGAACAACCTCTGCCCATTACATGGCTTCCGCACCTCCCGACCACAGCCCGCCCACTTCCCTGCGCCCCATAGTTTTGTGACGTGCAGCCACGCACTGCTCCTTGGTGTGAACTTCCAACAGCCAGCCCGAGCCAGCGATTTGTTAAACTGAAACCCGCGACGATCAGAAGCGGCCCTCTAATTTAACATGACAAATTGCACGTAGACAAAACAAGGACCAGAAAATGATTTATGGATTTTTTGCGATGTTCGGAGCAAAGTAATGCAACATGAATTAAACATCCGAATGCGAGCTCTATCATTTGTAATATCCAACTATCGGCTGTGCTATCACACCCACACTATGAAACACCGGCGCACAAACACGCACACAGAGAAGCACATCTTCAAAGTGATGCCCGCTTCACTGGCACACACAGCAACACCCAGATAGAGCAATGCAGCAAGACAAACTTAAGCCCACATGCACACCAAAAGATACACACAGGCGATTGCACACTTTAAGAGACGCAGATACAGAAACGTAGAGCTACATTACAGCTGTGCACAATTGTATGCATGGATACATACACATGTACATACAGATACATAGTTGCAGAAACATATATGCACATATAGAGCTACATACAGATCTACACACACACGTAAATATTCTCATAGAGATGCATAAAACAAGTACACGCACGCAGCTATATATTTATATACAAATATGTATATAAGTACACAGATGCATGCTGGCAAAGACACATTGCACAAACTCAATTTTGTTTAAAGAACACTTTCTTCCTGCAGTCGCCTCTGTAAATGAACATACGTACCAATCAGCATGTTCTGCTCCTACTGTCACCAAAACACACTCACGCAGACCTCCCAAACGCTGCCAAAGCTTGCGGTTTCCTTGTCTTGAAAGTGAAAATGTGTTACCCTTGCCACACAGCAAGTTTTAACCAAGCTTTATTTAGCACTCATTTTGACGAAGAAAAATGCTCTAGTTGCTTGTATGGCATTCCCAGTCAAAATATGACGCGCTTATTTAAAAATACGTGGGCAGTGAACGCCATATGCACGTGGTTACAAGTTCGGATGTCCTCCCATTGTCAGACGTCCATCACTTATAGATTTACCAGTGCTTCATTCCTGTATTTAAAAAGTGCACAGCTATAAAAAGTGTGAGTTATGTTCAACCTTTCCAAACACTGTCACCAGATTAATAGAAGATTATGTTTTCATTGTGATTATGCCTTTTTGAAAAATGTTAAAATTGCTTCAGGCAACCGTTCCAAACGCTCGCATTAAAAAGTACTGCATTTCCGTAAACTGCTTGAGCCTGTCAATTATCTGAAGCCAGATAGTTAATAACAGGAAGCAAATAGTTCACATCGGGCAAATAGAACAAGCATTGGCCGCTTTCGCAGCGATCACCCGGGAGTGGTGTGTGCGTGTGTGTAGCAGGAAGTGGGATAAGGGAGGGGGTAGCATGGTGATCACTTTCGCGGGCGCTTTGATGTTCTCAGTGCCTGCGCGGCTCACTGAGAACATCAAAGCGCCCGCGAAAGTGATCAGATGGATGACAAATGGTGCGCGCGCCCAGCGCACATGCACTGTAGCTGGAGGCCTCAAAGAAGCACTAGTTTGCACTTCCAAATGCCGCTTACCAAAACTCTCGCCAGAGCAGCGCTAAAGCGCTGGCTCAGCCGAGACCTAAAAATTCCTCCAACATGTAACACCAGTGGGAAGCAGGATAAGAAACTTCTTCCAGGAGTGGAAGGAAATTACATCCGATGAATGGATATTAAACGTAGTACAATACGGATGCTGCATAGAACTTACAAAACAACCTCCAAGCAAAAGACCAAACAACAAGGTTCATTCAGGAAAAGAACTATCTCATTTGCTCGAAGAAGCACAAGAGCTTCTAAACAAAAATGCTATAGAGAAGGCACCATACAAGGAAAGGAACAAGGGCGTGTATTCCACGTACTTCCTCATACCAAAGGTGGATGGAACCTTACAACCAATACTAGACTTAAGGTTCCTAAACAGATTCATAAAGACTCAAAAATTCAAGATGACAACCTTACAAGAGGTAATACTTCAGATACAGGAAGGGGACTACATGGCAACTATAGACTTATAGGACGCTTACTTGCACATCCCCATAAAGAGTAGAGACAGAGGCCTACTGAGATTTGTGATCGAGACACACTACCAATTCACGGTGCTAGCATTCGGACCGTAATCAGCACCAAGAGTCTTCACAAAATGCCTAGCAGCAGTAGCGGCTCACCTACGAAGGCAAGGGATTCATGTTTATCCATACCTAGACGACTGGTTAGTAAGAGCAAGCTCACACAATCTTTGCAAAAGACACATACAAAAGGTCATAGAGACATTGGTCCAACTCGGTTTCTCAATACAATGGGAAAAATCGTCAATAGAACCAGAACAAGTAAAGATATTCTTAGGGGCAGAAATCAACACAATACTAGGAAAGGTATTTCCAAGCACGAAGAGAACATTAGCGATTCTGAAGGAGACACATCTGTACCACAAGGGGCAACCTCTGACAGTGGGCAAACTGCTAGGAATGATGGCTTCATGCATTCATCTAGTCCCAAACATTCAACTACACGAGACCATTCCAGAAATGGATTCAACAGCAATGGTCACAGGCAACGGAGTTTGGAGGATCTAGTTGTTGTCACACAAACAGTTCATCAAGAGATGGCATGGTGGAACAGAAAGAACATAGCACAGGGGAGACCTTTCCCACAACCAACTCCAACAGTGACCATTACAACAGATGCTTCCCAACTAGGATGGAGAGCGCACATGAACAGCCTCAAAGTAAGGGGATTGTGGACGCAACAGGATGCGATAAAACACATCAAGTACCTGGTGTTAAAGACAGTGTTCCTAGCCTTAAAAGCCTTTCAGAAAGAGCTTTATGGGAAGAGTGTGTTAATTCAGACGGACAATACCACTACCATGTTTACATCAAACAAGGAGGAACACTATCAGCTCTAGCCCAAGAACTACGGAGATGGGCAATCGCAAAGAAAATAGACTTACTGGCAATACATCTTCCAGGGAAGGACAATGTAGAAGCAGTCCGGCTGAGCAGGCAAGCATCAGCATCCGACGAATGGGAAATTAATCAGTCAGAAATCCAAAGGATATTCAAAAAATGGGGAACTCTGCAAATCGACCTATTTGCAGCACCCCAAAATGCCAACACTTCGCATCCAGGCAACCGTGCAAACAGTCCCTAGGGAATGCGCTATGGATAGACTTGTCAGGGACATTTGCTTACCTTTTCCTCTGATACCACTGCTACACAGGGTACTTAACAAGTGCAGGATCAGCCACATGACATTAATACTCACAGCACCTCAGTGGGCCAGACAAACCTGGTTCCCACAGATAATTGAGATAACCCAAGGGGCAATGCACAAGTTCGCCAACAGAAAGGACCTATTAACAATGCAAAATGGAAAGATGCTACACCCAGAACCAGAGAACCTAAGCCTGGCAGCATGGCTCCTGAGGACTTAGAATTTGCTCACCTCAGACTACCGGAGAGCACAATGACAGTACTCGGAGAAGCTAGAAGACCTACAACAAGGAAGTGTTACACAGCCAAATGGAAAAGATTCTCTCAATGGTGCCTTAGAGAAAAACTTTCAAAAAGGATCACAAGAGAATCAACAGTATTAAAACACTTAACATATTTACTACAGAATAAACTAAGCTGCATATCTATAAGGGTGCACTTAGCAGCAATCATAGCGTACACAAGGGGAGAAACAGGAAAAAGTTTCTTCATATCCCATGTGGTCAAAAAATTCCTAGAAGGAGCAAAAAGAACAGCACCGCCAAAAAGGATGCCACCACCTGAATGGAACCTCATGTAGTGCTAGCTCAAATGATGAAGGCACCATTCGAACCAATCCACTAAGCAACACTACAAATGCACATACTAAAGACGGCGTTTTTAGTTGCAATCACATCACTACGTAGAGTAAGTGAATTGCAAACTCTTAACACTGTAAGAGCCATACTTCCAAATGCATAATGACAGAATCATTATGAGAACTGATCCACAATTTATGCCAAAGGTGGTATCAAAGTTCCACATAAGCCAAGCTACACAAATACCACGTTTTTTCTAAAAACCAAAGACACGAGCAGAAAGGGCTTTACACACCCTGGACGCCAGAAGGGCAGTCATGTACTACATAGAAAAAACCAAAGAATACAGGAAAACAAAAAAATTCTTTGTATCATTTGCCAACAGTTTTATTGGACAACCAGTCACAAAGAATACCATTGCAAGATGGATTGCACAAGCCATAAAGTTGTGCCACACACAGGCAGGTCAAACATTACTAAGAGCACAGCACGCTCACTCAACAAGGAAGAAAGGAACAACAGTAGCTTTTCTAGCAAATACGCCTATTCAAGACCTTTGCCAAGCAACAACATGGTCTTCAGTGCACACGTTCACAAAGCACTAATGCGTGGATATTCAAATGAATAAAGAAGCACAAGTAGGTAAAAGGTCTTATGACATATATTCACAAACAAACGCTCATCTTCCACCCAACCTCCAGAAGACTAGCAAACCGCTACAAAGTCTATGCACAGCATAGTGAATCCAGAAAATTCTTCACGCTGCAAAACGTATAGTTTCTTACCTGTCTGTGTAGTTTTGCAGCTTCAAATAGATTTTTGCCACCGCCTAAATAGCAAAGTGCCCAAACTGCTCTGGCAGGTTACCACACCCTCTGCCCACAGACATTGCACTATGTATGAACTAGTCATGGATATTTGCCTACGCCTTGTCTTTCCCGCTCCTACCATTTGTAGTTCGCAGGCTGAAGCAGATATCCCTTATCATCTTAGTGGCTCCAGCCTGGCAATGCCAGCCATTGTAATCTACCCTGCTAGAGCTCTCGCTAGTTCCCAACAAGAATCTTCTGATCATGCAGGACCTTCTTACACAAAATCACGGCACTCTCCGGCACCCCAATCCTCAAACACAACCTTGGAATTTGGCTCCTGAGTTGGTTGATTGGTTACCTCAACCATTCAGAGGAGTGTATGTCTATTCTTAAAGAAGCACATAGGCTTACTACCAGGGCCTGTTATGCAGTCAAAAGGAAACATTTGTAAACTATTGTCTTCCCAAACATATCAATCCATTGGCGGTATTGATGCAACATATTGTCTGTTACCTCATTCACCTCCAGAAGTCGTGCCTCGCCTACATTTCCATTCGGTTGCATCTGGCTGCTGTGGCTGCCTACCTACAGAATAGGCAACATGCTTCGCTCTTCAGAGGACCAGTTATTAAGGCTTTCATGGAAGGCCTTAAATGAGTTATTCTGCCCTGGACGACTCTTGCTTTGGTGTGGAACTTTAACATCATTCTTACTAGTCTTTTGAGCCACTTCACTCCTGAATTTTGTCATGGAAAGAAGCATTTCTCATAGCCATCACTTCCATTAGACAAGTCAGTGAAATTCATGCTCTTGCGTTGGAAGAACCATTCTTTCAGGTTCATCATGATAGGGTGGTTCTCAGACTATATACCAATTTCCTCCCTAAGGTGGTCTCCAGCTTCCTCCTGAATCAAACAATTGAATTACCAGTCTCCTTTCCACATCCAGAGTTTGTTGCGGAACTCGCTTTACGTACTCTGAATGTCAAAGTAGCGTTAATGTGCTACATTGGTAGAACAAGCCCATTTCAAAAGACACAACAGCTGTTCATGTCCTATTCTAAGCCACATAATGCAGCAGGTTGCACGTTGGACTAGTCAAGTGCATTCAAACTTGTTATGCTAAAGTTAAATGGGCTCTGCCTTCCCCTCCCAGACTCCATTCTACTTGAATGTTATGTTAAAAGCATTTATTAAGCGTGCATACACCAACGGTTTCTTGGCGCTCAGGTAAGGATTGTGGCGATGGCAGGGGGATTGCTTTAATCAGTATATGCTTGAGTGAACAACCAGGTCTTTAACTGTTTCCTGAACTGGGCAAGAGAAGTCAAAGACCTAATCTCCGCCGGAAGAGAGTTCCAGAATTGCGGAGCAAGAACAGAGAACCTTAGTCCACCATGCTTCTTTCGCTTGGCTGTAGGAACTTCCAACAGATTCAAATGAGAAGATCTAAGATTACGAGAGGGAATATAGCGGTGCAAGCGGGCCGAAATGAAAACCGTACCGTTGCAATGTAGTGCTTTAAAAATGGTGCAACCCATCTTAAAAGCACAGGGCATGCTCACTGGAAGCCAAGGAAGGCTTTTCATTAATGGAATAACATGCCATTTAGGCTGATGAAAAATCAGCCTGGCCGCCTGGTTCTGAACTAGTTGGAGGCGCCTTAGTTGGTATGCTGGAATGCCAACCTACAGTGCATTGGTATAATCCAAGCGAGAGATCACTAGAGCAAGAGTGGCCAGAATCATAGCCTCCCTGCTCAAGAATCTACTGATCTTCTTTAGTCTGCGCAGCTGAAAGAAGCCAGCAGAGACTACCGAGCTAATCTGAGCCTTCATAGTCAAATCATTACTGATAATTATCCCCAGACTCTTAGACGAGGCAGCTGGCACAGGGGGATTACCAAATTTAGGGGGCCAGAAATTAGAATGCCATGGATTTGCTGACCCACCCGTTAAAATCCGCTCAGTTTTATCCGGGTTCAGCTTCAACTGATTGTTATTCATCCAGTCACTTATAAAAACCATCGTATCTTGAACGTCTGATTCAGATGAGGCAGAGGAATTAACACTGAACACCAGTTGAAGATCGTCTGCGTAGTTAAAAATTCCTACATTCTTTTTTCTCAATGAATGGATTAAAGGAAGGAGATAAAGATTAAAAAGGAGTGGGGAAAGAGAAGAGCCCTGAGGAACCCCACAAGTAATATCTCTTTTGTTGGAAGAGAAATTGGCGAGGAGCACCGCTTGAGACCGATTGCTCAGAAAGGAGGAAAGCCACCCCAGAGCCATACCCTGAATTCCGGCATTATCGACATGGTCGATGAAAATACCATGATCGACCGTGTCAAAAGCTGCCGAGAGATCCAGGAGAATTAGGGCCTGAGGGATGCTTATGTCTGCCCCCTCTCTGAGCACATCCATAACCGTAAGGATGACTGACTCTGTCGAGTGTGCAGGTCTAAAGCCGGCCTGGTGAGCGTCTAAGACCTGGAAGTGTTCAACAAAAGAGCTCAGGCAGTTAGCTACATGGGTCTCTAAAACCTTACCCAGATAGGGCAGCAAAGAAATAGGGCGATAGTTGCTAAGAACTGACGGATCGGCGCCCGGTTTCTTCAAGATTGGAATAATTTCAGCCCTTTTGAAGGTATCTGGAACCATACCGTGCTCAAGCGAGTTATTCAAAAATGATCTGGGCGAGTCTGGGCATATGGTGAAGGCTTCCCGAAGAATATGAGGGGGACAACCGTCCTAGGGAGAGCCCGAAGTGACTTTATTTAATAAATTCAGAAAAGTCTCCTCCGAGATGGAGGGGATTCGGTCAAGATGATGTGGGCTCAGATCACTATTAGGGTCATGATGAGCACAGACCCCAGAAGGGATACTAGCCTTGATAGTGGCTATCTTCTCTATAAAATATGAATTAAGAGAGTCACGTAGAGATTGAGAACGGACAGGTTTAGGCGTGACTCTCAGGTTTGGAAAGTTGGTCAACTATAGAGAAAATCTCTTTGGATTTATTAGAAGCATTAATTTTTTGCGAGAAATAATCAGCCTTAGTTTGAGTAATCCAATTTTTATATTCTTTCATCAGGGCTAAATAGGAGCCTTTTTTTATCTGGGAGGTAGTGACGATGCCATTGGCGTTCTGCTTGTCTAAGTTCAAGTTTCTTTAATTTAAAATCTTCCGAGAACCACCGTTGAGCATCGTGAGGTCTCACGGTCTTAGTTTTTTTGAGGGGGGCGACTTGATCACTGGCCGACTTCAACCATAGTTTATTGCTCTCTGCCTGGGTCTGAAAGTCTTCTAAAATAGAGGAGGAGGTGCTTATTAGGCAAGACCGAAAATGGTCCGTGTCTGCTCGTCTCCAATTTCTGGACAGTTGATTCTCGATTAGTTGGGGTTTAGGAGAAAGAATACATCGGAGAGTAAATCGGATCAAAGGATGATCGGACCAGACACACGGAGATATCAGAGGAGTAGAAATCTCTAAGTTAGAGGTCCAAACTTGATCTAAAATATGCCCTTTTATGTGGGTGGCATCCCTCACATGTGATGTACAATTCATCCCTGAAAGTAGGTCAACAAATTCCCACGAGCTAGGACTCTCCCAATTGTCGGTAGGCCAATAATTGAAATCCCCAATTATGAGAATCATAGCATAGTTGATAACAAGGTGAGATATCATCTCTCCCAGTGCCTGAGGAAAGGTGGGCATGATACCAGGGGATCTATAGAAAAGGACACAGATAAAAGATAACCGGGGAATCAAATTTTAAAATCAAGAAATCAGTTGAGGGCAAACCAGTGGCCTCTAAGCTGGAGAACTGTTGCTCCTTACGAATTATGGCAGCAACCCCACCTCCAGCTCTCCCCGGAGGTCGATTAGCATGAAGGATATAATAGCCATCTGAGATAGCTGCTAAGATATCTGGGGCACAATCGTCGGTCAACCAAGTTTCCGTTAAAAGGAGAATGTCTGGGTTTTCTGATTGTAGAAGTAGTAAAATTTCTGCTTGTGGAGGGAGGGGGTAGGTCGGAGTGAATTCTTGGTGGGGGGACTTTCTAAAATTAATTCTGGGAAGTCAAATCTATGTGTATAGATTTCCGCTTGTTCAAGAACAAATTTATTGGTCTCATTAATTTGAAAATTACCCTGCCATGATTTCAGCATCTTAGGGGAATATTTAAAAAATGGGCATAATGGGTGGCCCCTGGCCCCGCTCGGCCGTGGACAGGCACAGACGGGCTTGCCTTTGGCGCGCCGCCGGCGCGCCCGCTACGCGTCCGGGAAAGCATTTCGTTTGATGCCTTCCAAAATCCCGCCAAGCAGCCCGCCAACCAACAGGAAGTGGGGGTGGTCTGGAGGATAGAGGGAGTAAGCCTGGCACGTTTCTCTGTACAATCGGCACCAGGCAGCCGTGACGGACTTGAAACGTGAGCGCAGGCGAGTAAACAACTTTGTGTAAAAGCGGAAGCAAAAATAATCAAGTTGTGCAAAACACGCAATTCTTTAAAAATATTGTTCTTTCTCAGTAGCAGTTGACAAGTTAAAATACTTTCAGACTCCTTTAAAATGAAGTCCGATATAGCCCAACCCTGCCCACAGACCTTAATCCGCAGCGCGGAGCAAAGCCACCCGTTTTATGCCTTCCAAAATCCTGCCAACCAACAGGAAGTGGGGGTGGTCTGGAGGATAGAGGGAGTGAGCCTGGCGCGTTTCTCCATACAATCGGCACCAGGCAGCCGTGATGTACTGGAAACGTGAGCACAGGCGAGTAAATAACTTTATGTAAAAGCGGAAGCAAAAATAATCAAGTTGTGCAAAACACGCAATTCTTTAAAAATATCGTTCTTTCTCAGTAGCAGTTGACAAGTTAAAATACATTCAGATACCTTTAAAATGAAGTCCGATATAACCCAACCCTGCCAACAGACCGTAATCCCATAAAAAGCCATAGAAAGGCTTCTATGGCTTTCTAAGGTAACATGCTACTAGCTGACATATGTAAAGCAGCTACCTGGTCCACTCCTAACACATTTACAAAGCACTATTGTGTGGATTCCCTGGCCAGGCACCAGGCTAGAGTTGGCCAGTCTGTCCTGCGCACATTATTCCAGTCTTTTGCACGATCCTCAGCCTGAGCCACCTCTGGAGGACAGTTTTACAGTCTATGCACAACATTTGAATCTACAGCTACACTTGCCACGAACAGAAAATGTCACACTCTAAGCATTGGTTTGCGGCATGTAGTTCTGTAGATTCAAATTCACTGTCTGTGGTTTGTTGAAGATACTCTATTTTTATTATATTGAGGCTTTCTACTTTACATGGTATCTTTTAATGCATCTTTATGCTCCATCTCCAGTCACGCCCTCCATGTGGGAAAAAACAATCTAACAATGGAGCCGATACCCATGCGCATTGCCACTAATAGGAGGAGTCACCCGGTCCTGTAACTCAAAGACTTCTTTGGAAGAAAAACAAGTTGTACACGTCCAACCCAAACATTAGATAGCGAAAGTTTGCAAATCATGGGAATCTACTGCCCTACAAACCACGAACAGACGCTTACAGGGATAGATATATATATGTATATATATATATATATATATAAAATTCAATGAAAAAACCATAGGTTTCACAAATGTTATAGTTAGCTGGACATTTCGCTCGTAAAAAACCAATGAAATTCCCCCGTTATAGTTAGTTCAGCTAACTATAACTCGCGCACCCACAATCCACTGCTGATGACGTCACATATTACATCACTCATGACATGGTCAGTGACATCACTCATGACATCACTGATGACATCACTGATGACATCATCCAGTGAATGTGTGTTTTTCTGAAAATTAAATGTTTTATATATGTATATCTCAAGGTCGATGGAAGAATAAATGGGTATATAAGTGTCTAAATGGATGATTTGTTTTGGAAAAATTGATTGTGTAACTGACTGATTAAGTGTATCATAGTGAATACATGGCTTAGTGAGTAATGTTTAAATATGTAAATATCTGTATCAGTCTCTCACTTTGTGTGTAAGTGGCTGCATGGGTTGGTGAGTAGCTACATGGGTGTCTATATAGGTTATTAATTTGTTTTTTGAGTATCAGTGAGTGTCTGCATGGTTCGGTGGGGGGTATTACGTAGTGCATAGGTGCATGAATGAGTGACTCACTGTATGTGTTGAAGACAGCATGTGTGCAGGACTGTATGGGTGTATGAGTGTGTGTATGGGTGTGTTAGTGAGTGAATGACTGTCTCAATAGTGTCTTTATGAGTAACTACATATGTTTTAAACTAGTATATGTGACTATTGGTGTATATAAGTGAGTATATGTGAGAGTGAGAGATTGAAAGAGTTCCTGTATGAATAAGTATGTGTTTCTATAAGTGATTGTTTAAAAGACTAAGTATGTGTGAGTTTCCGTAGAAGTAAGTGTGGTGGTGTGTGTATAACTGTATATGCAAATAAATGTATGTTTGATTCTTTATTAGCATGAGTGACTGTGTGTGCGAGTAACTATGGATGAGTGGCATTGTGTAACAGGATGTATAGGTGTATGAGTACATATGATGAGTGAGTACATGTATGAGTGACTGTATAGGACTGTTGGTGAATGAGAGGATGTATATGTGGATCTTAGAATTACTGAAGAGGTTGTTGTAACTGGTATTGGTATGTCCATTGTTTTGAAAATGATAGTCTCTATTTTTGAATGTGTGTATCAAAGGTTATATTAGGGTGAGAGGAGGTCTGCCACTCTATCACAAGGATGATGTCATCAGTGATGTCATGAGTGATGTCAGTGACCATGTCATGAGTGATGTAATATGTGACGTCATCAGCAGTGGATTGCGGGTGCGCGAGTTATAGTTAGCTGAACTAACTAACGGGGGAATTTCATTGGTTTTTTTACGAGCGAAATGTCCAGCTAACTATAACATTTGTGAAACCTATGGTTTTTTCATTGAATTTGCAAGGTTTTTTAAATGCTAATTTCTAACTATAACGTGTGTGAAACCTATGGTTCTTTCAGTGAATTTGCAAGGTTTTTTAAAAGCTATTTTTTATATATAACGCGTGTGAAAGCTATATTTTATTTTTCTTTTTGCATGGTTTTTAATTTTTTTTTTTCCTAACAATGTGTGTGAAACCTATGATTTTTTATTGTTTTTTTTCTTCTTTTTTACATCATTTTTTTCCTTTTTATTTTTTTCTTTAAACACTATTCTACCTATGTATATATTCATGGTTTTAATTGATTCTTCAATTTTTAAAGATTCACCTTTTTTAAATAATTGGTTAGATATAGTTGTATAACACAGTTAATATCTTCAGCAAACCTTTTTTTTTTTTTTAATTTTTTTTTACCGTGCGCGTACGGTAAGCTTAACGTAAGCGCACGGTTCGCTTTAAGTACGGTGAGCGTACGTAATATTTCTACTCTGTTTGCGTATGCTTACGCAATTTGCGTATGCAGCCGTACTTTCTACGCGACGCGTAAGCGCATGCTTTACACGCGCGCGCGCACGTTACGCGGAAGTGTACGAGCGTGCCTGTAATGCGCATGCGCGCGTGCGCGTGTCTTTCGTACGCGCTTGCGTACTTTTACCGTACGCGCTCGGTAAGCTTACCATGCGCGTACGGTTGGTCATGTGATCAAGAAACAACACTTTTGATTGGTTTAAACTACTTTCAGTTCCAGAATCTTCCTACACCACACCCATTCCCCTCATTACTGCTTGTGATTTCTTAGGAGAAGGAGCTGAATTGTGTTTGGGATACAATGGCAGAGCTGCAGACCTCTTCTGAGAGTGAGCAGGGCAGCAGCATCATCAGGCAGAGACGGAGGAAACAAAATAATTCTTTTGTTTGGGAGTATTTTACTTTTCCAGTGGGGCAGAAAAAGGTAAATGCTCCATTAGTCACCTGCTCACTTTGTGAGCGTGTCTTATCTACAGGTAACCCAAGGAAGAAGTATTCCTTTGGTAACCACACTATGGTGAGACACATTAGGGATAAACATCCCAGGACTTTTGCTCGACATTCTGAAGCAAATCCTTCAGAAAGTCATCCGAGCACACCCGTAGAAGCTCAGCCGAGTACATCTTCGGCAGCTCAGCTGAGCCCTTCCTCTGCGGTGGGAGCATCACCCTCTTCTGCTCCTCTGGAAATGAACCATCGATTTCTGAGGGTACAAATGAGGTGCACCAGATGTTTAATTTAATTTAATTGTGGGTTTATATAGCGCTAGAATTGACTCCCGGAGGAGTATCTCTGCGCTTCGACCGCTGGGGAACCCGTCCTGGCTCACCCTGAGAGATGGCCCCTAATGGGTATCTCTAAGGTGCGACCAAGCATCCCCGGCGGTCTGGGGGGGCCGTTGTGAAGATGAGGCAAGCTAATGCCCAGAGTTGCCGAGTGTGGTCCCTGACTGGAGTAGGCACCGAGGCGAGAATTATCGAGCCCGCTGACCCTGGTCCACGACCCTGCCGCGTCGGGAATCGAACCCTGGTCCCGGGCCGTCCTCTGCTTACGGGTCTGCCGCCTCTAACCAGTGAGCCACACCTCTCCACCTGTTATGGTCTAATTGTTCATGGGGAGAGCAGTGTTTCCCTAATAAACAATAGGATAGACCAGCACATCTGTAGTACTTATTAATATTCCCATTCTTTCTTTCCTCTGTCCCTGTATTAACACAACGGCTCTTTTAAGAGCCAACCTTACCTCACAACTTTTTAAAAAAAATTTCAATTAATTTTTTTAATTTTTTTTTACCGTACGCGCATTTATTTATTTTTTGAAAAACATGTTTTTTTTTTTTTTTACCCTACAAGGTCCTTGAGGGAGTACAACGGAAATGAGAAAAGCAGAGAGAGGAGAAGTGAAAAAAAGGGAGCATGAAAATAAATGTGTAATAATACAGAAATTTCACACTTACCTGACCCAAAAAATATAATATTTATTAATAAATGCTTCATTTAAATTGCTAGAAAAAACGTTTAAAAAAATAAATATTTTTTCTCAATCTGAAAAAAAAGAAAAAAGTATTAATATTTAAAAATACATTTTAGAATACAATACATATATTTTCATATTTAAAAAACAATTTTTTTGCCCTTTTTTTGCTGTTTTCAGAATATATTGAATTTCACTGTAAATCGTGAAAGCAATAGCATTCATCACTTAACAGCGGGCTAAAAAAAATAACAATCTGAAAGATTGTTTAAAAAAAGCCCAGAATCTCTTCTCACTAAAACATACCTTTATAGAAATGTTACATATTTTTCAAAAATATCATCTAAGAACAATAACTTTTTGCACTAAATATCGTCTTAAAATTTTTGTTGCATAAGCATAATCACAAAAGTAATATGTGTCAAAGAAGTCCACAATACAAATTGTTACCTTTCCTTTAGGCCAAATGGTAATTTTTAAAACCTTTTTTGATGAAATTTCCAATGGTAATCCAATAAAATTGCAAAAATGGTTTGTACAGATGTTGCAAATTCTATCTAAAATTTTGGTTTCAGAAAAATTAAACGGGAATTTGCTAAATCAAAAGGCAAACGTTGCTTAAAAACCAATTGAGCATCATTACACAGTGTCCAGCCTTTTTCAGACTCATGCTGTGATTTTAGGCAGAAAATGAAATTTGCTCGCCAATTTCAAAGCACACTTACTACTGTTTTTTTCTGCAAGTGTTAAGTACTGTAACAGTCTGATACATTTTCATTACAGTTTTCTGAAACAGAAAAGATCACATGTGCAAACAGCTTTTTGAGACCATGAACATGTGTGACCTTGGTGACTAACTACACTCCAGCAAAAGAAATCAGCCTTAGTGATGTTGAATGTATTAGCGTTACTCACTGCTACCTGAAACACCACTCACTTGTTAATACTAAGCATGATTCTACAGGATAACCTGCTGGGTGTGTGCTAAGAGTCTGCTTATGCACACTGTGTATTTTCAGTTACAGAGACATATGCATGGATACATCCAAAAAGAACCAGAGTGACAGGAAATACATCTGACAACAATTCCTGTGTGCTCACACTCATGCTGTGATTCTAGGCAGAAAATGAAATTTGCTTGCCAATTTCAAAGCACACTTACTACTGTTTTCTGTGATTTTAGGCAGAAAACGAAATTTGCTTGTCAATTTGAAAGCACACTTACTGCTGTTTTTTTCTGCAAGTGATAAGTACTCTAATAGTCTGATACATTTTCATTACAGTTTTCAGAAACAGAGAACAGCACATGTGCAAACAGCTTTTTGAGACCATGAACATGTGTGACCTTGGTGATTGACTACACCCCAGCAAAACAAATCAGCCTTAGTGATGTTGAATGTATTTGCCTTACTCACTGCTACCTGAAACACCACTCACTTGTGAATACTAAGCATGATTGTACAGGATAAACTGCTGGGTGTGTGCTAACAGTCTGCTTATGCAGACTGTGTATTTTCAGTTGCAAGAGACATATTCATGCATGCATCCATAACAGCTTAAACATTGTAGTAATGTATATAAAAGTACATGTGTGGCAAGGTTTAATTGCAGTTTTGTATATGTATGACCAAGCTCAGCAATTGCATGATTAGAAGCAAAATCTGCGATATCAATTTCAAATGTGTTAGCATTTGCCTCCCATTTTTGTCTTACTGATTTATGCTGAATGGAAACCATCATATTTACAAAAAGAAAGCTGCCCCTTTCCTACAAATGCCATTCTTACAGAACCGGACCATCACTATTAAAATCTCTAACAACAATTCCTGTGTGCACACAGACTCATGGGTTGATTCTAGGCACAAAACAGTATTCCTCAGTGATGCCAGTACACCTAAACTTATGGTAAAAACACACTCCATGATATTTAATTAAAGACAGTTAAATATCTCCCAAACCACAAAATGTAAAACATAACTTTTTTTTTTATTTTTTATTTTTTTTTTTTTATTTTTTTTTTTTTGTAAAATTTTTATTTTGCAAAATCCAAAAAAAAGGATGGTACAGAGAAAAGATATTCAAGGCGCCCATCCCTCCCCCCTCCCCCCACTCTGTGTATCTTACTGAATCAAAGGCACTGAAGAAAAGGGAAAACATAATTAAATGGCGTTTATAAAAGTCGGGAAAAGAAAAGAAAAGAAGAAGTGAAATAAAAAATAAAAGAGAAGGTATTGAAAGGTAGTCCAGACATCAGAAAGGAGAGAAGCAAGAAAAAGTGTGACAGCATAGGAAAAAAGGAACAAGCATGGAAAGAAAAGAAAAAAAAAAAAAAAAAAAACAGGACGGGTCAGCCCGGCTGTTCTAACCACGAAGTCAGTTTTCCCCACACATCCAGGCCCTTCTTCCGGCTTTTGCGCCCTTTCCTAGCGTAAACTGCTTTTTCTAGGTGGTATGTAGCGACTAGTCTGGCCAGCCATTGAGAAAATGGTGGAGGATCAGTATCTAACCATACGGAAGCAACACAGATCCTCCAGACTGCCATTGCAATGAAGGTTAGGCCCACGCTTTTGATCCTGATGTTTTCAGATTGAGTCCCCAGCAGGATGACTGTTGGGGTTAGTACAGTAGTCTGGGAGGTGACTTCCCCTAGAAATTCCTGTATTTTACGAAGGGTTGAGACAAGTTTAGGACAGGTTGCAAAAATGTGGATTGAGTCGACACCAAACTCAGAACACCGGGGGCATAAAGTCCCTTTGCCAGCTCCCCACTTAGCAATCTTGTTGGGGGTAATGTACAGAAAAAAAATAGTTTTAAAGTGTTGTGCCTGTAGTTTGGCTGAAAGCAAAATATTTTGGGATAATACTAATGAGTTAAAAAATATACTAGATGAAGAATCGAGTTTGGTGTGCCATTTGTCTGCTATCTTTTGTAGGTCGTCTGGGGTTTGTCTATTTAGTATATTGTACAAAAGACCTATCCGAGGGGCCGTGGCGTCGCGTAATTTGTTGAGAAGATCTACTTCCGTGAATCCTGCCTTACCCCCAACCTTTCTGCAGAGGAAGTTAGAGATGGAAAAATATTTGAAAACATCTTGATTTTTCAGACTGTATTTAAGTTGCAGGTTTGCGAATGATTTGACTCCCTCGCTGGAAATGAGATCCCCCAGTTTCGTGATACCTGCCCTGTGCCAGTCTAAGAAGTAGGACCTGCCAAAAATGGCGGGAAGATTACAATTTGTCATAATGGGAGAGTAATAGTTAAATCTTCCCAGCCCAAATATTCTGCGGATATTACGAAAAACCTTGTATGAGTTCATGAGGGTCTTGAATCTCACACGTTTGTAATATCCGAAAGAGGTCTCTCGGAGGAGGCAGCCCCAGTGGTCTTCACCGAGTAAAAGTTTAAATGGTGAAGAGAGACCAAATGTGGCTTCTGGGGGGGGTTCTCTCACCAGCTCAGAACTATATTGCATCACTGCGGCCCAGTAGTAGAGCATAATGTTAGGGAAGGCCCACCCACCCCGCTCTCTAGGAAGAGATAGCTGCTTTAGAGCCCTCCTTGGTTGTGAATAGGCCCAAATAAATTGCGTATAGATTTGCTGAAATTTCTGTAGATTAGCTTTGCTAAATTCCAGAGGTACGGTACGGAAAAAGTAAAGAAGTTTAGGGAAGTATGTCATCTTAATGACGTTGCATCTTCCAACGAGGGTCAAATGGAGGTTATCAATCTTTTTAAGGGCCTTCTTGGTTTCTACAGCGAGAGTAGTTAAGTTATCTGCTACAATTTCATCAATACTAGCAGATATAGAAACCCCCAAGTATTTAGCTTTTGGCACCACCCTTGCGTCAGTCCAGGTAATTTCTTTATTTATAATTATTTGGGTTTTATTTTTGTTCAAGGCATAGCCCGAGATTTTCCCAAATTTTTGTGCCTCTAGCTCTAATGCAATTATGGTGTTTTCAGGATCAGGGGATGTTATGGCCAGGTCATCTGCGTAAGCCAAAATTTTGGTGTTAATGCCCTGGGTGCTGATTGCTAAGATGGCGGGATTCCTTTCAATTTGTTTAATGAATGGGTCTAGGTATAAGGCAAATAACAGCGGGGAACAGGGACAGCCCTGTCTTGTTCCCCGGGAGATGTTAAATTGATCAGTGAGTCGCCCATTAATGGAGACACATGCCTTTGGTTGTAGATATAATGCCTGTACCGCCTGAGTGAGTCTCGTCCCAAAACCCATCCTGCCCATGACAGCCCACAGAAACCGCCAGGAGACCCGATCGAATGCTTTTTCCGCGTCTAGTAGTGTTAAAGACATCGGGTCTCCTGCTACCTGCGCTGCGTCAAACAGGGTAATGGCTCTCCTGACATGTTCTGTGGTGCCTTTTTTAGGAATAAAACCATGTTGCCGCTCAGAAACTAAGGACTCGATCACAGACGAGATTCTGGATGCCAATATTTTAGAGAAGGCTTTAGAGTCACAATTAATAAGGGTGATGGGTCTGTAAGAACTCATCTCCAGTGGGGGCTTATCCTTTTTGAGGAATATAGAGATTCTAGCATTGGACCAAGAAGCAGGAGGAGAAGCCCCATTAAAGATAGACCTAACTACATCGGTGAATATAGTTTTGATTTGAGGGGCGAAGATCTTGTAGAACTCTACAGGAATACCATCCATTCCTGCAGCTTTCCCATCTGGTAAACTAGATAAAGCTTCCAAGATTTCGTCCCAGGTTGGAGTAAGTTCTAGTAGTTCAGTGTTATCAGGGGTGAGCTGTCTAAGATCTATCTCGCTTAGGTAGCTGGCTATCTCGCTTTCGAGTGGGCCAGCCGCACTACAGTTCTCCTCAGTGTATAAGTCGGAGTAGAATTCCTGAAATCCCTTCAGTATTTCGTTAGGATCATTGGTCTCGTTCCCTGTGGTTAGTTTAATTGTGTGTATCTCAATGCTTGTAGATTGTTGCCTGGATTGGACGGCTAGATGATGCCCGATGCGATCACTGCACTCGTAATTTTTTTCCCGCTGTGCTGCCCACTTAGCTGCAGTTTTTTCCGCAAATACTGCCCCTATATCTGCTTTAGCGAGGACTACTTCTTTTTGGGCATTTTCGGTATCTTGTCCTGACTTAACCAATAGGACCAAGTTTGTTTCTGCTCTTCTTAATTTCTCCTGTAAGTCATTAATTACCAGCTTCTCCTTCCTATTTCTCCTTGCTGAGAAACTCAAAGTTTCGCCCCGGACCCCCGCCTTTAGTGTGTCCCAGACAGTCATTATGGAAGCGGTTCCGACGTTTATTTCCAGAAATTCTTGGATCCAACCTTGCATATGAGCCCTATAGTCAAGATTTTGTAGCAGGGCTTTCTCGAAGCTCCATCTAGGTGCCTCCTTCCACTTCCCTAATCCCTTAATATTTACTATAAGGGGGTTGTGATCTGACATAAATCGAGGTGCAATGTCTATGGTACAGTTGCTAAGGAGTGAAGATGAAACAAAGAAGTAGTCTAATCTAACAAAGGTGCTATGTGGGGCCGAAAAGAAGGTATAGCCAGGTTGTGTGGGATTTAAACTGGCCCAGACATCACTCAATCCGTGGGTCTGAGCAAGGTTCATTAGTGCTTGATATACTCGGGGTTTTCTGCCTTTATATCTCCATTTATTATCAAATTTCCAGTCAGAGGGCAGATGTATGTTGAGGTCACCACATAGGATGACAGGAGTAGGCCAGTGGGCCAGCTCCCCTGAGACCATGTTAATAATCCCTGGGTCATCTACATTGCTGCCATACAGTGAGCAGAGGGTAAAAGGAAGGTTAAAGGTAAGGTGGCATTCAGCTATCACCCATCGGCCCAGCGGATCTGATTTAACCCGGGGATTGCTAAGAGAAAGTCTTCTATCCGCCAAAATGCCTACCCCTTTTGTCTTGACACCCTGTGTAGTAGCCCCAATAACTTTAAACCCTAATGTATCTAACAAGTGCTTCTGTGAACACTCTATGTGGGTCTCTTGAAGGCAGATTAAGTTGCCCCCTAATGAACGTAAGCCTTGAGCAACATTTTGCCTTTTAAAAGTATCATTCAAACCGCAAATGTTAGCAGAGACAAGCCTGAGTGAATCTATCCTAGCCATCTAAATTTTAAGAATAAAACATTCTCCTTGCCCAATATCTTACCAAGTGAGTACAAAAATATGTATGTGCCAAAAAGTGCCCTTGATTCTTCTGTGCCTTTTCTAGTGCCCCTCCCCCCCCCACCCTGCCCACCCCCCCCTTCATCTGAGCAATCAGGAATAACCTGAATGATGATAGTCAGTCATGAGGCCCGGCTGTCAGCCACGCCATAAGAAAAACCAAATTAAGCTTTTTCAATCGGCTAGTAGCCCCCTTGCTCTCCTTTGAGAAAATGAAGCAAACAGCGATGCAAATAATCAGAAAGAAAAAGAAAAAAGAAACCCAGGAGGGTTGCCCATTATGTCAGGTTTGAAGATTCACATAATGCTGCCGTGATATGACCATAAACCAGGTTTGCATATTTATAGAGAGTAAGAATAAGAGTAGAGAGAGAATAACAGGGGCAGAAGAAAATTAACTTTTCATCTAAGATTCTTCCTAGATTTTAGCTCGTTCAGGTATTCTCCAGCTTTAACTTCAGAAAGAAAAACTTTGGTCCCCCCATTAACAATTACTTTAAGTCTAGCAGGGTTCATTAAATATACTTCGGCCCCTAGCTGCTGAAACGGAGAGATCAGTTGTCTCAGACGCCATCTTCGCTCTACTGTCTGATGGCAGAAGTCAGGTTTAGCGAAGAATGTTATACCATTGGCCCCTTTCTTGGAGTTGGGGCGAGCCTGGTCGTATATTAACTGTCTAAGAAGAAAATTGCCAAAGTAAACCAGGAATACCCTTGGCTGTCCTCCAGTGGTGTTGCCGCGGCCGTGTTGCTGTCTCTGATTGAAGGGAAAGCGGTGCGCCCTCTGGACCTCGCGATCCCAATCCCAGCCCTGTTGGTCAGGGAAGGAGTCCTGCAAAAGTTTCACAATGAAGCGTCTCGGGTCGTCCCCTTCCTTCCCTTCCGGAATGCCAAGCAGACGAAGGTTATTTCTGCGCTGGCGATTTTCCTGGTCCTCCATCTTAGCCATTAGGTCTACCAGGCAGGCACTGTTGGATTCGCTCTGTTGTTTAATTGCCACGGCTTCGGTTTCCAGGTGCTCGGTACGTGCCTCCACCATGGAGACGCGGTCACTGATGTCAGTGCAGGTTTTATTCAGCCTTCTTATTCCTCCCTGAAGTTTCTTAGAAGCACTTTTGGCCGCGCGGTTATCGGCCCGGACCTCCTCCTGAAACTCTTTGATGGAAGCTAGGATAGAGGCGAGGGATGGCTCAGCTGGGTCTGCCGGCAGGTTTTTGGTAGATCCCCACTGTGTAGTATTGGGGTCATCATCGTCCAGAGGGTAAGACATTTGGGAGTCTGAGTAGTCCCATTTCAGCTGGCTACGCCGCTTGTTCTTACTTCTAGGTTTCTTTGGTCGCTGAACCGTGCCAGTGTCCTGGATTGAGGCTTCCCCTTCACTTGTGTTGGACCCATCCTCGCCTGAGGAGGTGGGTGTGCTATCGGAGACAGAATAGAAATGCTCAGGTCCTACTTCTGGGGTCCAGGGAGCTTGTACGCCGAGAGGAGCCTCTAAGTGCTGAATAAAGTTGGCTATACCCGACATCTGTGTTTCAGGCGCTTTGAGAAGGGTATCGATCTTTGAGTCGCTGCCAGGTTCCTGCGCAAGAAGAGGCAGAGTTGGTAGAGCTTGTTGCATGGACGCCCCTTTTAGGGGGTTAATAGAGGGTACACAGAGAGAGATGCCCAAGTTTGCAGCCTGGTCTGGTAGTGCCACAGAGGTACCATTGGCCTAGCCTAGGTCGCGGAGACGCCCTGCCTCGAGTGATGAGGACCGGGCGCTTTGAAGTCTCGAGCGCCGAGGAGCAAAGGGGCCGGTGCGAGTGAAGTAAAATTGAATAGTTGGTGAATATGGCAGACTGTACTCAACCCACTGGGGTAACACTTTGCAATATTGGGCGATTCACCACGGCATCCACTGTGAGTATATGCTGAAAGAGAACATCAAGTACCAGCATGCTAGAGGCATACGCCTATCTGGGCGGGACTTATTGCAACTTATCAAGGGTTCCTTTCATTGCTGTGGTGTTTGCTGCATTTCTTGCCCGTGACCAAGAGCACAGGAGTGCTCGAAACGCGTTGGGCTCTATATGAACTGAGAAGGTTTTGCCACTTTCGCAATGAACTTTCCTCCCATTAAAGGCAGTCAACCTTTTGCTGTGTGGCGTCTCCTCATTAGGCTGTCTCTTGTGTTGGATATTTAGCGGCCTAGCCTAGGTCGCGGAGACGCCCTGCCTCGAGTGATGAGGACCGGGCGCTTTGAAGTCTCGAGCGCCGAGGAGCAAAGGGGCCGGTGCGAGTGAAGTAAAATTGAATAGTTGGTGAATATGGCAGACTGTACTCAACCCACTGGGGTAACACTTTGCAATATTGGGCGATTCACCATGGCATCCACTGTGAGTATATGCTGAAAGAGAACATCAAGTACCAGCATGCTAGAGGCATACGCCTATCTGGGCGGGACTTATTGCAACTTATCAAGGGTTCCTTTCATTGCTGTGGTGTTTGCTGCATTTCTTGCCCGTGACCAAGAGCACAGGAGTGCTCGAAACGCGTTGGGCTCTATATGAACTGAGAAGGTTTTGCCACTTTCGCAATGAACTTTCCTCCCATTAAAGGCAGTCAACCTTTTGCTGTGTGGCGTCTCCTCATTAGGCTGTCTCTTGTGTTGGATATTTAGCGGCCTAGCCTAGGTCGCGGAGACGCCCTGCCTCGAGTGATGAGGACCGGGCGCTTTGAAGTCTCGAGCGCCGAGGAGCAAAGGGGCCGGTGCGAGTGAAGTAAAATTGAATAGTTGGTGAATATGGCAGACTGTACTCAACCCACTGGGGTAACACTTTGCAATATTGGGCGATTCACCACGGCATCCACTGTGAGTATATGCTGAAAGAGAACATCAAGTACCAGCATGCTAGAGGCATACGCCTATCTGGGCGGGACTTATTGCAACTTATCAAGGGTTCCTTTCATTGCTGTGGTGTTTGCTGCATTTCTTGCCCGTGACCAAGAGCACAGGAGTGCTCGAAACGCGTTGGGCTCTATATGAACTGAGAAGGTTTTGCCACTTTCGCAATGAACTTTCCTCCCATTAAAGGCAGTCAACCTTTTGCTGTGTGGCGTCTCCTCATTAGGCTGTCTCTTGTGTTGGATATTTAGCGGCCTAGCCTAGGTCGCGGAGACGCCCTGCCTCGAGTGATGAGGACCGGGCGCTTTGAAGTCTCGAGCGCCGAGGAGCAAAGGGGCCGGTGCGAGTGAAGTAAAATTGAATAGTTGGTGAATATGGCAGACTGTACTCAACCCACTGGGGTAACACTTTGCAATATTGGGCGATTCACCACGGCATCCACTGTGAGTATATGCTGAAAGAGAACATCAAGTACCAGCATGCTAGAGGCATACGCCTATCTGGGCGGGACTTATTGCAACTTATCAAGGGTTCCTTTCATTGCTGTGGTGTTTGCTGCATTTCTTGCCCGTGACCAAGAGCACAGGAGTGCTCGAAACGCGTTGGGCTCTATATGAACTGAGAAGGTTTTGCCACTTTCGCAATGAACTTTCCTCCCATTAAAGGCAGTCAACCTTTTGCTGTGTGGCGTCTCCTCATTAGGCTGTCTCTTGTGTTGGATATTTAGCGGCCTAGCCTAGGTCGCGGAGACGCCCTGCCTCGAGTGATGAGGACCGGGCGCTTTGAAGTCTCGAGCGCCGAGGCGCAAAGGGGCCGGTGTGAGTGAAGTAAAATTGAATAGTTGGTGAATATGGCAGACTGTACTCAACCCACTGGGGTAACACTTTGCAATATTGGGCGATTCACCACGGCATCCACTGTGAGTATATGCTGAAAGAGATCATCAAGTACCAGCATGCTAGAGGCATACGCCTATCTGGGCGGGACTTATTGCAACTTATCAAGGGTTCCTTTCATTGCTGTGGTGTTTGCTGCATTTCTTGCCCGTGACCAAGAGCACAGGAGTGCTCGAAACGCGTTGGGCTCTATATGAACTGAGAAGGTTTTGCCACTTTCGCAATGAACTTTCCTCCCATTAAAGGCAGTCAACCTTTTGCTGTGTGGCGTCTCCTCATTAGGCTGTCTCTTGTGTTGGATATATATATATATATATATATATATATATATATATATATACTTCACTTCACTTCACTTCGCGTTGTTTCCCAAATGGAATTTTAATCACAATTTCACTATTACACTTACGCACAATTGGATATGTACAGATCAGGGAAATTGTAACCAAAAATTGGAATAGGATGGAACCTACAGTAACTATTGAAGAGTTCTAAAAGACTCTTATGATGATAACTGTTTAATAGTTGCATCACTTGTATGGTTAACACCCACTGAAGGGCAATATGATGTAACTCCTTGAGTCATCCCATATGAGAAAGGTAGGATGACTATTTGGGAAAAAATCGGTATAAATAAATCACTGGAGGTTTGAAATACCTGGTATGGCGAAACTCCCACTGGAGGGGTGAGTCGCAAAAATCTCGAGTAACATCACACACAATTATGGTATGGGGAAAAGTTTGTAAAAAAAACCTCCTAGTGATAATGATGAATTAACAAATGTGATGCTAAAAGTATGAACATATTACTGAAAATACTGTGGCTTATTTTTTAATGGTACCGTGATAATGAATTGATTGTATATATTTTTGTTTTTGCACTATTATCACTAGCACATTTTCATGATTGTTTTTCCTTAAACTACATGTTCCATAAAGCTTAGCGGTGTATGGGCAAGAAATGACCACGGAAGTTGTAATACATATTCATGTATTAAATTGGTCCAGACAACGCACTAAGTTTAAACCGTGAACAAGGTCACAGGTAGACCGAAACGCGTAGGTTAAGGTATTTGTCCGTAAAGAATTGAAAAATATTGAGATTAAAAGCTTTCTATCACCCCATGAGTGCGGTCCATTTTTCCAGTGTGGAATGTTGGCTTGATGTTAAACCGGCGTGGCTCAGCCATTGGACGACGCACCGCCTGAGAGCACCGAGAAATCCAGCAAGAGTGAGCTGGAGTGTGGAATCTCTCTCTCTCTCTCTCTCTCTCTCTCTCTCTCTCTCTCTCTCTCTCTCTCTCTCTCTCTCTCTCTCTCTCTCTCTCTCTCTCTCTCTCTCTCTCTCTCTCTCTCTCTCTCTCTCTCTCTCTCTCTCTCTCTCTCTCTCTCTCTCTCTCTCTCTCTCTCTCTCTCTCTCTCTCTCTCTCTCTCTCTCTCTCTCTCTCTCTCTCTCTCTCTCTCTCTCTCTCTCTCTCTCTCTCTCTCTCTCTCTCTCTCTCTCTCTCTCTCTCTCTCTCTCTCTCTCTCTCTCTCTCTCTCTCTCTCTCTCTCTCTCTCTCTCTCTCTCTCTCTCTCTCTCTCTCTCTCTCTATATATATATATATATATATATATATATATATATATATATATATATATATATATATCCGTACAACAAACCTCCGTTCAGGGAGTCCCCAACCCTTCAGGGAAGCCTCTCAAACAGCGGACACGGAGAGGTCCGCCAAATCACTGCATGTGAACAAACAAACAGAGGCCCATTACCGGGGTCAGGAATCCTTTAATCAAGGAAAAAACAGCACTCTTGCTTCCAATAGCCCCTACATGTTTCGGCGCTTCTGCCTTGGTCACGGGAAAGAAGCAATATGTAAAGTGCGTACGTGCATGTAGTTTTAAAGGTCTTGATCACATGACTGTTCAGCATATATCTCCCACAATGCATCGGAAATATCAGGTAAGTTTTGGTATTTTTCGAAAGTTCTCTTTTCCATAGCACAAATAACATAATGAATGCTTCTCTTTCCAATGCATATTTGTGAATCAAATCCAGATGGAACACAGTCACGGAAAATTAAAGTTACCAGCGAAATGCTGAAATGACATGACCTCCCTGTTCAAAAGTCCTGGTCCCGGAACGATCGGTGTAGGAGCTTATCCTCACCAAATCCCTTCCATCGCTGCTGCTTCATTTTCGCTCCATTAGCATAACCCCGGTGGGAGAAACAGCAGTGCGTGGGTCATACTCCTGATTTGAATCCGTACAACAAACCTCCGTTCAGGGAGTCCCCAACCCTTCAGGGAAGCCTCTCAAACAGCGGACACGGAGAGGTCCGCCAAATCACTGCATGTGAACAAACAAACAGAGGCCCATTACCGGGGTCAGGAATCCTTTAATCAAGGAAAAAACAGCACTCTTGCTTCCAATAGCCCCTACATGTTTCGGCGCTTCTGCCTTGGTCACGGGAAAGAAGCAATATGTAAAGTGCGTACGTGCATGTAGTTTTAAAGGTCTTGATCACATGACTGTTCAGCATATATCTCCCACAATGCATCGGAAATATCAGGTAAGTTTTGGTATTTTTCGAAAGTTCTCTTTTCCATAGCACAAATAACATAATGAATGCTTCTCTTTCCAATGCATATTTGTGAATCAAATCCAGATGGAACACAGTCACGGAAAATTAAAGTTACCAGCGAAATGCTGAAATGACATGACCTCCCTGTTCAAAAGTCCTGGTCCCGGAACGATCGGTGTAGGAGCTTATCCTCACCAAATCCCTTCCATCGCTGCTGCTTCATTTTCGCTCCATTAGGTCATGTCATTTCAGCATTTCGCTGGTAACTTTAATTTTCCGTGACTGTGTTCCATCTGGATTTGATTCACAAATATGCATTGGAAAGAGAAGCATTCATTATGTTATTTGTGCTATGGAAAAGAGAACTTTCGAAAAATACCAAAACTTACCTGATATTTCCGATGCATTGTGGGAGATATATGCTGAACAGTCATGTGATCAAGACCTTTAAAACTACATGCACGTACGCACTTTACATATTGCTTCTTTCCCGTGACCAAGGCAGAAGCGCCGAAACATGTAGGGGCTATTGGAAGCAAGAGTGCTGTTTTTTCCTTGATTAAAGGATTCCTGACCCCGGTAATGGGCCTCTGTTTGTTTGTTCACATGCAGTGATTTGGCGGACCTCTCCGTGTCCGCTGTTTGAGAGGCTTCCCTGAAGGGTTGGGGACTCCCTGAACGGAGGTTTGTTGTACGGATTCAAATCAGGAGTATGACCCACGCACTGCTGTTTCTCCCACCGGGGTTATGCTAATGGAGCGAAAATGAAGCAGCAGCGATGGAAGGGATTTGGTGAGGATAAGCTCCTACACCGATCGTTCCGGGACCAGGACTTTTGAACAGGGAGGTCATGTCATTTCAGCATTTCGCTGGTAACTTTAATTTTCCGTGACTGTGTTCCATCTGGATTTGATTCACAAATATGCATTGGAAAGAGAAGCATTCATTATGTTATTTGTGCTATGGAAAAGAGAACTTTCGAAAAATACCAAAACTTACCTGATATTTCCGATGCATTGTGGGAGATATATGCTGAACAGTCATGTGATCAAGACCTTTAAAACTACATGCACGTACGCACTTTACATATTGCTTCTTTCCCGTGACCAAGGCAGAAGCGCCGAAACATGTAGGGGCTATTGGAAGCAAGAGTGCTGTTTTTTCCTTGATTAAAGGATTCCTGACCCCGGTAATGGGCCTCTGTTTGTTTGTTCACATGCAGTGATTTGGCGGACCTCTCCGTGTCCGCTGTTTGAGAGGCTTCCCTGAAGGGTTGGGGACTCCCTGAACGGAGGTTTGTTGTACGGATTCAAATCAGGAGTATGACCCACGCACTGCTGTTTCTCCCACCGGGGTTATGCTAATGGAGCGAAAATGAAGCAGCAGCGATGGAAGGGATTTGGTGAGGATAAGCTCCTACACCGATCGTTCCGGGACCAGGACTTTTGAACAGGGAGGTCATGTCATTTCAGCATTTCGCTGGTAACTTTAATTTTCCGTGACTGTGTTCCATCTGGATTTGATTCACAAATATGCATTGGAAAGAGAAGCATTCATTATGTTATTTGTGCTATGGAAAAGAGAACTTTCGAAAAATACCAAAACTTACCTGATATTTCCGATGCATTGTGGGAGATATATGCTGAACAGTCATGTGATCAAGACCTTTAAAACTACATGCACGTACGCACTTTACATATTGCTTCTTTCCCGTGACCAAGGCAGAAGCGCCGAAACATGTAGGGGCTATTGGAAGCAAGAGTGCTGTTTTTTCCTTGATTAAAGGATTCCTGACCCCGGTAATGGGCCTCTGTTTGTTTGTTCACATGCAGTGATTTGGCGGACCTCTCCGTGTCCGCTGTTTGAGAGGCTTCCCTGAAGGGTTGGGGACTCCCTGAACGGAGGTTTGTTGTACGGATTCAAATCAGGAGTATGACCCACGCACTGCTGTTTCTCCCACCGGGGTTATGCTAATGGAGCGAAAATGAAGCAGCAGCGATGGAAGGGATTTGGTGAGGATAAGCTCCTACACCGATCGTTCCGGGACCAGGACTTTTGAACAGGGAGGTCATGTCATTTCAGCATTTCGCTGGTAACTTTAATTTTCCGTGACTGTGTTCCATCTGGATTTGATTCACAAATATGCATTGGAAAGAGAAGCATTCATTATGTTATTTGTGCTATGGAAAAGAGAACTTTCGAAAAATACCAAAACTTACCTGATATTTCCGATGCATTGTGGGAGATATATGCTGAACAGTCATGTGATCAAGACCTTTAAAACTACATGCACGTACGCACTTTACATATTGCTTCTTTCCCGTGACCAAGGCAGAAGCGCCGAAACATGTAGGGGCTATTGGAAGCAAGAGTGCTGTTTTTTCCTTGATTAAAGGATTCCTGACCCCGGTAATGGGCCTCTGTTTGTTTGTTCATATATATATATATATATATATATATATATATATAATATCTATATATGCTCAGGCTTGCACCCTCCTCGTAGGAAGCACTCGAACACCATCACGAACTTCCAAGCCAAAAGTTCTTTATTAGGTACGGAAGCTTTATCTCACCGATCTCTTTCACAGCCGTGTACCAGTGTTGCCTGACGCGTTTCGAATTTCTTCTTTTTCAAAGGCTGCTACTTAGACGAAGCACAGTCCGGCACTACCCTTTATATGCACGTGATTGCGCGCCCTGGATGGGCTGCTCCTAATTAGACTGCGCAGTGTGTCCTGGGTATTGTAGTGCCAGGGAAAATGCGTTTCCCCAAAGTGCAAGATTTGTTCTGCTGACATGTTCAAAGCCCGCAAATGGGCCTCGATGAGTAAAAGCTTCCTCAATCCTGTGAAAGTGCCCCACAGTGGGAGGCCGGTGAATATCAACCCCCGTGGCCCCCTGTAGATCTGGGGTGGTGCGTTCCTGGCTGCTGGGCCACCGCCTTTTAAATTCATGCTCAGGCTTGCACCCTCCTCATAGGAAGCACTCGGAACACCATCATGAACTTCCAAGCCAAAAGTTCTTTATTAGGTACGGAAGCTTTATCTCACCGATCTCTTTCACAGCCGTGTACCAGTGTTGCCTGACGCGTTTCGAATTTCTTCTTTTTCAAAGCCTGCTGGTTAGACGAAGCACAGTCCGGCACTACCCTTTATATGCACGTGATTGCGCGCCCTGGATGGGCTGCTCCTAATTAGACTGCGCCGTGTGTCCTGGGTATTGTAGTGCCAGGGAAAATGCGTTTCCCCAAAGTGCAAGATTAGTTCTGCTGACATGTTCAAAGCCCGCAAATGGGCCTCGATGAGTAAAAGCTTCCTCAATCCTGTGAAAGTGCCCCACAGTGGGAGGCCGGTGAATATCAACCCCCGTGGCCCCCTGTAGATCTGGGGTGGTGCGTTCCTGGCGGCAGGGCCACCGCCTTTTAAATTCATGCTCAGGCTTGCACCCTCCTCGTAGGAAGCACTCGAACACCATCACGAACTTCCAAGTTATATATATTGCAACAAAGGAACCTCGATTTGAAGAGGCAGTCCGGGTCAGACCTAGTAGGGCCAGGTGACTTCGCTCCCATTCGGAAAAAGATGACTCAGCCTTGCGCGTTTTGGAGCGAGCATGCTCCTTGATCACAGGCATTACCATATGCAGGCACAAGAAAAACAGAAAGCGCACTTTTACCAGCACATGCTTTATTACATTCCTTGTTTGTATCAGGTGTGTCCATTCGTGTGGCATGCTGGGATTTGCAGTTCAGTGTTACCATTAGTAGGTTTTTAGTGCCTTTCGTCCGTGTTCCCAATAGTTGGTCCCGTGCCTGCACATGATTGATGGAAGTTTCTTCGCTCTCCAGTGGGCCTCCGAACATTGAGATCTGCCAATTAGTGCACCGTGTGAGGACTACTATGACCCCCAAAATATCTTTCTAGACTCTCCTCTCCTCTACCCCTCCTTGCACCATCTGACACATCTTTTACTATTCTGATCCCCCCAAAACAAGCGTTTCTAAACTCTTCCCTCTGACTTTTCCCCTCCACATCCCTTTTTACTCATCCCAAGCCTCCCACTACTGCTATGACGTCCCCCCCCAAAAAAATCCTTCACTGTTCTATCCCTCCACTATCCTTTTCAATCAAAATAACAGACTAACATGTCCACTTATCAAATTTTCATATTTCACTATACTAATCCACCACTAATCCTTTATGGGTCCTGGAGTAGCGTGCTGCTCGCCAAAAAAAGCGCTTCAACACCCCATCAGGGGTAACAAGCACTATATAAATGCAAACTTTTTTCCGTCTTCTATCCCTCCCCTATCCTTCTGAATCAAAATAACTGACTAACCTATCCACCACTCAAATTACTTTCATATTTCTCTATACTAATGCAACACAAATCTTTCTTGGGTTCTGGAGTACCCTGCTACTCGCCGAAAAAGCGCTTCAATGCCTCTTCAGGGGTAGTAAGAGCTATATAAATGCACTTACAATTCAATAGAATAATTAAAAGGCGTAGGGGGCTTATGCTTCCCCAACGCAGCACCAGGGGCTGCCACCTCCCCGGGGCTTGTATAATTAAACGTGGGGGGCATGCGGCCCCCTGCAGCCCCGGGGACCGCCACCTCCCCGGGGCTTTAATATAATTAAAAGGCGTGGGGGGGGCTAATGCCTCCCCCATGAAGCCTCGGGGCTTAAATAATTAAACGCGGGGGCACACAGCACCCCCACCGCCCCGGGGCTCTGATTTGTTTTTTAAAAAAAATGTGTGGCAGGGGCTCGAGACCCCACACGGCCCCAGGGACTACCACCTCCCCGGTGCACACTTCATTTACATATGGAAGTCCGTTGCAGGACCACAGTCTACCCGGGGCTGTGAAAATGATGAGCCTGGAGCCCTTGATGGCCCTGTGGACGCAATGTCCCTGGTTGCCCACCCCCGGGACATTGCCGTTTGCTATTATATGGAAGAATGTGACCGTTCAGCTGCACCAATTTTCACATAATTAAACATTTTCCCCATTTGCCAAATATTCCATCTGCTGCCTAATCTGCAGATTTGAACTGAAAAAGCCTTGTTTCTAGCTCAAATGGCTCAAATGTTCCCAAAAATGCAGCTTCCTGTGTGGTGGTGCTACTTGCTTCTTTCTGTACCTCTCTTGCCTCTTTCTGCACCTCACTTGTCTCTTTCTGCACTTCTCTTGCTTCTTTCCACACCTGTTGCTTCTTTCAGCAATTCTCTTGCCTCTTTTTGCACTTCTCTTGCTTCTTTCTGTACCTCGCTTGCTTCTTTCTGTACCTCTGTTGCCTCTATCTGCACTTCTCTTGCCTCTTTCTGCAATCTTCACACCTCTTTCAGCACCTCTGTTGCTTTTTTTCTGCTCCCTTCCTGCCTCTTTCTGTACCTCTCTTGCCAATTTGTGCATCTCTCCTACCTCTTTCTGCACCCCTCTTGCCTCTTTTTGCACCTCTGTTAGTTCTTTCTGTACTGTTCTTGTTTCTTTCTGCACCTCTTGCAAATTCGTAATCCCTCATGCCTCTTTCTGCACCCCTCTTCCCTATTTCTCCACCTCTCTTGGTTCTTTCTTCACTTCTCTTGCCTCTTACTGCACTGCTCTTGCTAGTTTCTGCACCTCTCTTGCAAATTTCTATATCCCTCTTACCGCACCCCTGAACCCTCTTTCTCTGCCTTTCTTGCCTGTATCTGCACCTCTTTTGCCTCTTTCAGCACCTCTGTTGCTTCTTTCTGCACTTCTCTTGCCTCTTTCTGCACCTTTGACTTAGTGGTAGTTTTAATCCCCCTGCCCAATTATGTACTAGGGCCTTACAGGGGAGTTCATGCCAATCACAGGGGTACCCCAACCCTAGTGCATGTAAGTGTTTTCACGGTATTCTAAGTGTCTTTTAGCATAGCACTGGATCTAGGCCTGGTTAGTTAGTCAGTCAGTTACCACCAGTACCCATCAGCAAAAGTTGGGGGCACAGGATGACTTTGCAACAAGGCCTCTTGCTTCACCTCTGTTGGTTCTTTCTGCATATCTCTTGCTTCTTTCTGCACCTTTCTTTGTCTTTCTGGACTTCTGTTGCCTCTTTCTGCATTTCTCTTGCTTCTTTCTGCGCTTTTCTTCCTCTTTCCACATATGTCCTACGTAGGCATAGTTCGAAATTAGAATTTAAAAAACCTTAGACATTTACTGAAAAAACCATAGGTTTCAGCGACATTATAGTTAGAAATTAGCATTTAAAAAACCTTTGAAATTCACTGAAAAAACCATAGGTTTCATGAACGTTATAGTTGGAAATTAGCATTTAAGAAACCTTTGAAATTCACTGAAAAAAACATAGGTTTCAGGGACCTTCTAGTTAGTTGGACATTTCACACACACAAAACCAGAGAAACTCGGCCGTGATAGTTAGTTGAGGTAACTATAACTTGCACACCCACAATGTACTGCTGATGACATCGCATATTACATCACTCATGACTTAGTCAGTGACATCACTGATGACACCACTGATGACATCTCAAATGACATCACTGATGACAGCATCCACGTGATAATCTGATGCACCTCGTCACACCCTAATATAACCTTTGAAACACCCACTCTAAATTGCAGACTACCATTTTCGAAAGCAAAGACACACCAATACCAGTTTCAGCATACCCACTCACTGAATCCTAGGTCTACACACACATCCACTCATTCACCCATACAGTCACTCATACATGCAGTCACTCATAAATACAACACTATCATATGCACTCCTACACCTATACAGCCACTCATATACCTCCACTCACCCATTGAGTTACTCACACACATAGTGTGTCATGCAAAGAATGAATCACACTCCTATTTACTCGCCTACACAATTATACACACACACCACCTCACTTATTCATACAGATACTAACACATACTTACTCTGTTATAACTCACTGACACAAGCACACACTCATCCATACAGCCAGTCTCACAATCACTCACTCTGTCATTTATATAGTCCACACTCACATATACTGCCTTTCACATATGCAGTTACTCACACATGTACCACTGAGACATCTAAACACTCACCAACAGACCCAATAACAGACACTCACCCACCCATACGTCCCTTCACAGATGCTCTCTTGAACCTATACACCCAGTGAATCACCTACCCGCACATCTATGCACAATGTCACACACACAGACACTCGGGCACCCATACAGATACTCAGACAACCAATCAATAACCCATATAGACACTAATGTAGCTACTCACAAACCCATGCAGCTGCTTACACACCAACTGACAGACTGATACAGACAGTGACTAGCTCATGCATTCAGTAAGACATGTCACTCGCTTATAGTCAGTCATGCACCTACCAAATCATCCATACAGGCACTCGTACACCCACTCATTCTTCAATACACCTTGGTGTGTATGTATATATATATATATATATATATTCACAGAAAAAACCATAGGTTTCACACATGTTATAGTTAGCTGTACATTTTACTGATAAAAAACCAATGAAATTCCCCCGTTATAGTTACTGTAGGCAACTATAACTCACGCGACCGTAATCCTCTGCTGATGACATGTGTCTTTATGAAAAAAAAATATTTGTAATATATGTATAGCTAAAATTTAATAGAAGAAGACATGGGCAAATAAGTGTCTAAATACAGTATTAGCATCAGCAGAGGATTACGGTCGCGTGAGTTATAGTTGCCTACAGTAACTATAACGGGGGAATTTCATTGGTTTTTTATCAGTAAAATGTACAGCTAACTATAACATGTGTGAAACCTATGGTTTTTTCAGTGAATTTGCAAGGTTTTTTAAATGCTAATTCCTAACTATAACGTGTGTGAAACCTATGGTTTTTTCAGTGAATTTGTACGGTTTTTTAAATGCTAACTTACTTTACGCCATTCGTGGCGTGCGCGCCCAGTTAACGCAGTTCGTTCCGTGCGCGCACGGTGAGCGCGCACTTTACGCAGTTAGTGCCATGCACGCACGGTGGTCACGCGGTGCGCTGCGCGCACCGCGTGCCCACATTATGTGGGATGGGCCATGTACGCACGATGCGCTTCACGCACCGTGCGCACATGTGGGACATATTATGCGCATTGTTGTGAAATGTTTTGTTTATTATTTTCATTTGTTTACTATGCCATGCACAAATGGTGCCCTTCGGGCTCCATTTGCACATGGGGTGGGGAGAGTGTGGATAATTTTTTTTTTTTTTTTTAATTTTTTACCGTACGCGTACGGTAAGCGTAATCGGCGATTTTTCAAAAAAAATGTCTTGGGGGTTGTTTGGGGGCCCGTATATCACTGCTGGATAATTATTATCTCAATATACTGCCCCATTACACATTTTTGGGCTTCATTTATGCTGCCCCACTCAGAGTGCTAGAGACAAAATGGCGGCCGCCGCTTCCTGGTTTCGGCCGATTCGAATGTTTACTAAGATCTATGAGCCAATCAGAATCGCGCTCGCGCACGTCACCGTACGCGTACGGTAAGCGCACCGTAAGCGCACCGTAAGCTGGCTCAGATATATATATTGATTTAAAGGCTATTTTCTCAGAATCTACTTTACAGATTTACACCAAACATACAAAAGGCACTTCCTTGACCTGAGGACTACCTCTCTGCCAAATTTCAAGTAATTCTGTTCAGCCGTTCGGGCTGTAGCTGTGTCTAAAGGTCCTATGGAAAAATGCATGGGAAAAACGCGTTTTGGGACCCCCCTTTTATCTCAGCCCCCGCTTGACGAATCCCCCCGAGACTTTCAGGGTAGGAGCGGAGCGTAGCGCCCCACCTATTTTGAAAAATTCGCGAGGATTCGTCGACCGGCGCAAAAGTTATTCAAAATAGAATGTTGCGGATTTCCTATGGAAACGTGGTCCTAACTATCACTACCTACTGGCGACCGCCAGTAGGTAATATATATATAACATTTCAACTTTACAGAAACAGAGTCACTGGATGATGTCATCAGTGATGTCAATGACCATGTCATGAGTAATGTAATATGTGACATCATCAGCAGTGCATTGCAGGGGTGCCAGTTATAGTTACCTCAACTAACTATAAAGGCCGAATTTCTCCGGTTTTGTATGAGTGAAATGTCTAACTAACTATTAAGTCCCTGAAACCTATGGTTTTTTCAGTTAATTTCTAAGGTTTTTTAAATGCTAATTTCTAACTATAACGTTCATGAAACCTATGGGTTTTTCAGTGATATTCTCCATGAAGTCTTCTACTAAATCCTTGAAGGAATACAGCACCCGGGGCGTTTTAAAAAAGAACCTGATATATTGCTTGGCTAAAGGATTACATCAACACATTTCGGTAGGTACAGCTACCTTGATCACGAGTAGCTGACTCTCTGGAAATGTAAGACTCTATGGAAATGTAATGTGGGGTCACCACATAGGTCTGCTGACACTGGAAGCACACTGACATCCGCTGTTCTGTTAGGATTTAGATATATACTGAAAAAAACAAATGATACAGGAGGGAAGTTGTAGTTAGGCTCTCATTTTTCACATGCATAAATCCATAGCAATTCAGCAGTTATAGTTACCTTAGTTAACTATAATTTACGCCCCCGCAGTGCACTGCTTATGGCCTCACATATTACATCACGCATGACATGGTCAGTGACATCTCAAATGACATTACTGATATCTTCCACTGAGTATTTTTCATAAACGTTTCTGAGACTTCAAAATAGATACTAAGCTACTGCATACATTCAAATTACTATTCTTCTGTTCTACTAATGTGTGATACTGTTTCTAACATATGTCTACCGAGTAGCTGTATGACTATCCGTGTGTGAGTGGGTGTCATAGGCGCAGGTACCACACACAAAGTCCCTGGGCGATCACATATGCCTCTGTGAGTATGTGGTACTTCTAATGGGGATTCAAAGAAATAGGGAGGTTTTTCAAAATCTGGCTGTAAAGGGAAGGAAAAATCACAGCCACTATGGCCCACAAAGATACAGTTATTAACAGGCCACTCCATGGACAGAGCCTCAAGATGAGGAGCAGGGGCTGAGATTTCCTGGTCAGGAAAACTGAAGCCTTCAGTGGAAAGGGAATGAGGACAGTGACATTGTCACTTTCAGAGGGGTAGGGCCCATGCAGGTACAATTTAAGAGACAAATGTCTTAAACATATGATCACAAGATAACTCAGGCATTTTGTTTAGCTTCAAATACACAAAAGGCGATGAGAGGCAAATAGCCTAAATCATTGAGGGAGATAACCTAAACCCCTGGCATTCAGTCTGTAGAGTTAGCATGCTATCCCATGGTTTGTAGCTCACTGCACCACTCTAGACAGAAGCACATCTTATGCAAATCAGTATTGTCCCTGGTCTATATGGGAACAGTTCATTCAAAACTGCCAGGGGAGGCCCCCTCCAGGAGGGCACATAAGCACCTCAACCCAATTTCTTCCTTGTTAGGCATGGCGAGATATAACTTAGATCCTTTGCTACATTAAGCAAGGGGCCCAAGTCTGGGCATACTCTTGGGCACTTAGGGCATTACATCTAATGCACAAATGGTATGGGGAGAAATGCTTTCAAATAATCTACTGCTGGCAAACAATCCAGTGTTTTAGATATGTCTCTCCATCCGTAGCTTATTTAAAACTGTTTTATTAAGTGAAATGTTTGTTTGATTTTGCTGTCTAAAGGTATAGCTAAAGAGCTTTCTTGCTTTTCTTGATCATTTATTCAGGCAGTAGCTGTGCTCTTGTTTTTGTGTGCTGTATCTTGGTCCTAAATGTCATTCTGGCCAATATGGTAGCAAACTGCAATGCATTCCTGAGCTGTATTGATGGTTTGTTCTGTTAGATCTTTGTGTACTCTATCTTGGTAATGTTTCTATTCTCCCTACATTCTAAAAGTTATTAACTGAAATATATTTAATGTGTGACAATGTGTTCTCTTGGATGTCTGTGTGATATGTGTTGGTGGTAAGTACTGTTGGGAGATCCAATCTACTTTCCTGTGGGAACAATGTAAGCAGTACAAGCAATTTAGTTTTCACTGACTTTAGATCAGATTACAGTTCCTTAGCTAAAGCAGTGTATTAAAGAAAATATTTTATTAGATTACCAGACATTTAATGTGATCAGAGGACAGGCAAGATGATGATTTGGAGCTGGCATCCAGTGATCTTCATTCGATGGTACTGTGTTTGGAATATGTGCCTATATATTCATAAATATTTAGTAAATATGCTGGAGTTAGAATTGGGGATTCCGGTTTAGTAGGGTATTCACCTAAGCCAGGCAGAACCCACCACTCTAGTCAGGGTTATCTAGTTACACATTTAATATAACCTGTGCTCACCCTCTGGTTATGTGGCCCAAACTAGGCAAGCTTATCATAGGAGGCAATGTGTAAAATATGTATGCAACACACACACACACACACACAAACGCAGAGTAATACAATGAATACACCACACAGGTTTAGAAGAATAGGAAATACTCAAATGAATTAAATTAGACCACAAAGACAAAAATCCATTAAGTAGATCAAGAGATATGATTTTTACAAGAATAAATACCAAAGCAGTGCTTAATTCAACTGGGCTCCTTTTAGAGCCCTTACAGTAACATTCCTGTGCTAGAACGGTACAATCATAAGGTTTGAACCGGGTCCAAAGTGTCCCTACATTGCTTTATGGGGGGGGGGGCAGAAATGCAGCCAAAGAACTTCCCGTCAGCGGCCTGCGATGTTGCTTGGTCAGGAGAAAGGACAACATGGTCCCTGCTCCCACAGTACCTTTGTATAGGATTATAGCCGCTGGGTGGCGAATCCCACTGCTGCACGGCCGTTGATAAAGGCAGGACTGGGGTTAGACATTGAAGATGTTGGCGGGCCTCGCCTACGGGCGAGCTGCACTGTTTGTAGGTGAAGCACACAGCCATTCAGCCCCTAAGAGACTTGAGAGCGTGCACCCAGCACATTGATGTCATCAGGGCAACTGGGAGGGCTCCCACGCCAATCAAAGCTCCCAGTGATGCCCATAGCATGAAGCTCTGATCTTCAGGCACTCGGCAACAGAGAGGCGATCCTCCTCGGGGACTCGGAAAAACAAAAAGGAATGATCACTTCTGTAGAGAGGTGCGATGGGCTGAGATGAAGCATCACGCTTTGCCCTCTTTAGGTGCTCAGCAATGGAGAGGTGCTACTCCTTGGGCGTGCTGGAAATCAGAGCACTAGTCTCAGGCGATCGGGAAACAGCATAGGACGGCTGACTTATAGAACGGTGTGAGGGGCTGAGATGAAACACTTTGCTCGCTCCTCAGACATGCCACCAGGTAACAGGCATGCTCCTGCAATGAGGGCAGTTGTCCTAGTCACAGGGTGCAGTGAGCTGGAAACACTAGGTCTTTGATATCTCTGAGACCCTAGGGAGAAAAGCCCTTGGAGTCACTCTGGGGCTTAGTCCTTGGTCCTCTAGCAGGGCAAAGGTCAGCAGGCAGCTGGGCAGCTCAACAGAGCAGGGAAGCAGTTCCTTATAAAAGGCAAAGCAGAGTGTCAATCCTTAAGCACAGCAGCTTTTACTCCAGCAGAGTTTCTTGCAGTGCCAGTAGTGTACTGATTTGATATTGCCTGAGCCCTGATACGTATACTCAAAACTGCCTTTGATGTAGGTAATGACTTCTAAAGAGTTCTCGGACGTGCACAAGGATCACTTTCAACCCAGCTCTGACTCTAGACTGCCAGTAGGGAGTAAATCAATCCTTTTTTGTGAGAGCAGGACACAACCTATTCAAATGTACGTCTGAACAACCTCTCCCTACCCAGGAAGACTATCGGTATGCAGATGAATGCATATATATTCCCTGTCACACCCAGCGCTTCCTGTGTTGTGGCTGTCTAGAGTATGCACGAAGTGTAGGTGTCACCCTGTCCATACGTGTATTGGAGACAGGCTGCAGGCACAGAGCAAAGTTGAGAGCAGAGAAATGCCCAGTTTCTAAAAGTAGCATTTCTAAAATGGTTATGGTAAACACCAACTTCACCATTAAAGAGGATTTATTACCACCATTCCAAATATATTAAACATGAAGTAGCTACTCCTTTCTGTTAGGGCTGGGGGTCTCTAGTTGGCTGAGGTAGGTACCTTAGTCCAAATAGAGACCCTTGCTTCTAGTCAGGGAAAGGAGGGACACACTCTTAGATAACCCCTGCTCACCCTCCTGCAGCATGGCACGTGCAGCCAGGCTTATCTCCAAGTCAATGTGTAAAGTATTTGCAACCACACTCCCAGTAACACAGTGATAACACCATAAATGGACACCAGACTGATTTTATAAAAATAGCGGTATCTTTATCAAACGAAATACGATGAGACCAAACTATAGAAATCCAACCTATGCGTATTCGTAATATTTCACTTTGCTGGTTATTAGACCAACAGTCACTTGTAGGTTCTTGCGGTAGTAATGAGCAGTTCACGATGATCTAATGCAGTCCTAATGCAATGCAATGCAGTTGGTAATGCAGTTTGTAATGTAGAAATAAGACAGTCCTTAATGCAAGTATAGGGCAGTTCGTAATGCAGGAATAATGCAGTTCGTAATCCAAGAATAATGCAGTTCTTAATGCAAGAATAATGCAGTTCTTAGTGCAAGAATAAGGCAGTTCTTAATGCAAGCATAGGACAGTTCGTAATGCAAGGAATAATGCTATAAGCCAACCTGCATGGTCAGCTCGGGCACCTCTAGGGCCCAACAACCGAGACAATGGTCGTAAGCTTAAAGGGGTGGCCCTGGTACTGCTGGGCCGGTACGGGCGCTCGGGGACTCAGCGCGTCTAACGCGGTGCAGCGGGAGAGAGATCGGTGCACTCCTGTACTCCTCCTGCATGCCTCCCCAGGCCACACGCTTGCGGCTCTCGACCGGAGTCCAAGCCTTACCTGGGGGTGTGCTGCCTCGTGCTCTCTCCCTGCCCGTCGGACGTCCTGCTGGGCGGTCCTGATGACTTTGCAGCTCCGTTGGTAGGCGACGCTGTAGCAGGACAGGTTACGGTGCTGCCTTCTCCTTCGTTGACGATCTTGGGCAGATTCCTCTTGGCGAACAACGATCACGATCCCTTTCACCTTGCAGCTTCCTTAGCTTCAAGAAATCCTTTAGCATGTTGCGGCTTGGGCCGGCGGCGGCGATCCTTACTCACAACCTCAGTTATGATGACGGCTCGGTCCACAAACAGCAATGCAGCAGCGTGGATGATGTTTCACACTGCGGGGGCAATGCGGTCACGAGGCACCTTGTTTACAGCACCACAGACCACACGGCAGTCTCAGGTGTGCAAAAGCACACGCACCAAGCGTTGCTGAGACACGGTTGGAAACTGATGTTCCTGAGTTTCCACAACAGGGGACCCGCTCTCCTAGGGCCCTTGGAGACAAGTTACTTCAGGACACAGCAAAGTCCTTTCAAGCAGGGGGACACAGCACACAGCAAAGTCCTGTGTCCTCTCCTTAGACAAATCAGCAAACTGCAGGCCAGCCCCAGAACACACAGCAAGGGCAGTCCTTCTCTTCAGTCTCTTCAGCTGTTCTTCGACAGAGGATCCACTTGATCACAAAGTAGTTTCAATCCTTTTTTAGTCTTGAGTTCAGGGGTTTCAGCTCTCACATTTATACTCTTAAATGCCTTTGTAGTCTTTGTTTTCAGCGGGCTCTGAGCCTGGTCCAAACCAGTTCTGGGTGTCTTCCTGCTAGTGCACACCCTCTTCCTTTGATAGTGCGAGTCTGGGCCTCAGACGCTCCGCAGGAGGTGAAGACATCTTTTTGTGGCAGCAGCACAGCCCTCTCCACATCCAGAGGGCTACTTCTCCCACCACACCAAATGCAGGCCAGCCTGTTGCTATCTCACCTACTCCTCCCTGGTGTCAGGACACCTCCCCAGACCCTGTCACATCCAAACGCTGACAGTCAATACACAACCAGGCAGAGGCACGCAGGATGGTTAGGACAAAAAACCAGCCACTCCTAAAAGCGTGGTTTCTAAACACACAATTTAAAAACCATCTTTATAAAAAGATGTGTTATTAAATTCTGAGTTCAGGCACATTAAACTCCATTTCTCCATTTTATGCCGATGGGAAGATATTCTGGAAACATGTTACACAGCATTCCCCATTTTGTCCTATGAGCTAGATGGCCTTGCAACAGTGAAAAACGACATTGGCCGTATTTCACTGTCAGGACATGATACACACCTCAGTACATGTCCTACCTTTCACATACACTGCACCCTGCCCAGGGGGTTACCTTGGGCCTACTATAGGGGTGTGTGATGTGCATAAAAAAAGGGAAGGTTAAGGCCTGGCAAGTGGGTGCACTTGTCAGGGCAACATGGCAGTTAACAAACTGCGCGCAGGCCCTGCAGTGGCAGGCCTGAGATCTCTTTTTAGGGCTACTTATGTGGGTGGCACAATTAGTGCAGCAGGCCCACTAGTAGCATTTGCATTACCAGCCCTGGCACACATAGTGCACTTTACTAGTAAGACAAACATACCAATTATGGACAACCAACTACCATAACACTTTATACAGGGAGCACTTGCACTTTGACACTGATCAGCAGTGGCAAAGTGCCCAAAGCATCTAAGTCGGCAACACTATGTCAGAAAAAGATCTAGGAGGAAGGCAAAAAGTTTAGGGAACTTTAGCCAAAAAGGGCCAATTCCAACACTTTCCAATCGCGAATTACAGCTTAAAATTTATTTTAAGGAATCCCCGATGCTAACCTATGGATGAAACAAGCCTCACTGCAGTAAAAAAAAAAATGTCACTGCCAGGACATGTAAAACCTAAAAGTGCATGTCCCGTTTTTTGGTTGCACAGCACCCTGCCCCTAGGATCACTTGGGGCCTACCTTAGGGGTGACATATGTGTAATAAAAGGAGAGTTAAATGCTTGGCATGTGGTGGTAAATGCCAAGTCAAAGTGGCAATAAACTGCATACGCAGGCCCTGCAATGGCAGGCCTGAGACAGGTTTGAAAAGCTACTTGTGTGGATGGCACAACAAGTGCTGCAGGCCCACTAGTAGCATTTAGTAAACAGGACCTGGGTATATGGTATACTACTTTACAAGGGACTTACAGGTGAACTAAATATGCCAATCCGGTATACACCAATGTCAACATGTTTAGGGAATAGAGCACATGCACTTTAGCACTGGTTAGCAGTGGTAAAGTGCTCAGTCCTAAAGCCAACAAAAACGAGGTCAGAAAAAATAGGAAGAGAAAGACAAAGTTTGGGGTAACCCTGCAAAAAGGGCCATTTCCAACAGCTGGCAAGTCCACTCAATGGGTATATCATAAGTTGCTGCTTGGGAGAAAGTGCTCTTGGTTACTGGGAAGAATCTCAGAAGTGACGGAATATTTCAGCAATCCTCCATAGCAAGCATTGATAATGCTGTTATGCCTTCCTTACAAGTAAAGGTGCCTTGCAGTCACTGGTGCATCTAGTCATGTAAGAATAATTTTACATGTGCTCTGTCACTCACCCCTGCACTTATACCTCTAATCTACCTACTGTCTCATTCTTGCATTCACAATTAAAAAACACTCAAACTTGATAAGCATATGCAAATAAATTAAAAGAACAGCAGAAAAAAATGCTACTGCCTAAATGCGGTGAGTATATAATTGTAATAAAAAATGAAAAAGACGAAACCTAGCAGCACCAGTTCCACCATGGTTGCCACATTCAGAAGTAATGTGTGTATAATAGTGGAACGGTAAAAAAAATACTTCATGCTCAATACCATACCAAGATTTTCATCCTGGAGGGTAGTGGCTATGGTGTTTTCATTGTTGACCTGATCCAAGATCCCAGATGTTGGATTTTAATGTGGTGGCCATCCTGGAACAGTAAACAACGTATTAATAATAGTACCATTCCAAGATGGCTGCCCAGTTTAAAGCAGTATCCACACTGAATTCAGTGGACTGAAGATAAAAATTAGTGGTAAGCAGCGGCCCAGTAGCAGAAGCTGGGAAGTTGCCAGGTGCCCTTTTACAACAATAAATACTTTTGGAGAAAAAAGGTAAAGCACTGAAAGGGGATATGTCAAAAGAGAAAAGTGAACTGTAAAGAGTGGGCCACTAGCCCGGATTCTGAAGTGCTCTTTTAAGGCAGTTGTGTACATTTGATCAGGGGAAATGCCACGACTGCCAGTGCAACAGAGCCAGTGACTGAAGTGGGCTTACGCTCCATTCTGTCTTAGGCAAAAGCAGAGTGCGAATGACACTGAAAGACCAATGGCTAGAGAGCGCTGAACAAGTTCCTCTATGTATGTGTTTTTTTATTAATTTTGTTTTGACTACTAGGGCCTGGCAGGCAGCTAAAAGTGTCAGGTCAGACCTAAAAATACTATGAATATAATGACAAGTATGTCCAAAATTACAGTGGGAAACATTGGATAATGCCTCCTATCAGCGATTAACACAGTCCAAATCCTCTATCCCCAATGTTTGCCAGAAGGAATGACCGTAACTTCAAACCCTAGTTATATAAAAAAACTAAATATAGCACTGTGTAAGCTGTGCAAAAATACAACATATACAAAAACATATAATTTATTAGAAATAAATAGTATTCTTTTATAAAAACTATACATGAATAAAAATAATGCATAAACTGACAGAGGATTACAGACAAACATGCAACTATATTGGTTTATGGCTCTTATTCTTCATCTTATGGCAATAGATAAATATCAATGCTTTATTCCAAGACCATAACATGAAGAAAGATTTGAGTCCATAATTTTCTCTGATGCACTTTGGTGGATACACTTAACACCACCTTCTTCAGGACACACACATTAAAAATCTTCCTCCTAAATATCTAAATATGTAAAGTGTACAATAATCGTAGGACATAAACCCGCCTAAAACAAACATCAATGTATTTGTATACATAAACATTTTGACAATATGATCTTAAATCCCTTACTCTAGATCTCAAAGACAAAATAAAATAAGTAAACAAGATCAAGAATAGGAGGAAGAATACATACCACCACCCCCCTCCCTCCCCAAGTAAGTCTCGTGTGTGGTAATGGTTATAAAGCCGCTAGGGCTTGTATGTCGGCCAGTGCTTCATTTGTAAAATATTAAGTGCAGGTGCTCTAATTTATTTAGGATGTCACACCCACTCCCCATGGCTCCGCCCACTTCATCTAGTAACTCCATCCCAATTCCTTTATTGGCTCCACCCACACTCACCAACCTCAACACATCAGAGCCTCCTCCTCACTCCTTGAGTTCCACAAGAAGCCAAAGACCTGGCTCTTCACATAAGCACCTTGGAGACCTCACACCTGCACACCTGCCTGAATACCCTCTCGGGACATTAGTGCGCTATACAAATCCATATAACATAACATAATATAACATATGAGAAGTCTACAACAACAACTTAAACCCAAATTATAGAATGTGTGTAAATCTCAAAATGCAGCTTTAGGGAAGGTCAATTGAGAACTTGAGGCAGCTTTGCAAACTAAAGAGAATGCTTGCACTGCACTGTTTAAAAGATAGGAAGGGTTGAAGGAAGGACTACATTAAAGAAGGCAGCAACAAATGCAGGCAGGAATGGGAGTACTGGAGTAAGGGAATAAGTAATGGATGAAAGGAGGTATTAAGAAAGGAATGTGAAAGAAAGAAATGAAGCCACAGAGAGAAAAAGGAAGTGAACCATGTGTGATGGATGAATAGAAAGAAGAAAGGAAAGGAGGAAGAAAAGCAGAAGGAAGGGTTGATAAGAAAGGAAGGAATTAAAGACGGGATGAAGGAAGTATTAGGAAAAAAATAATTTTAGGAACAAATGGAGGAAGAAAGAAAAAATGCACCAAGGGAGGAAGGATGGGAAATTAATGATGGAGTACGGAAGTAAGAATCCAAGAGGAAAGGAGGCATGGCTCGAGGTGCGGAGGAAGAGAAGGAGGAACGGAAAAAGATGGGATGATGTTAAAGGTCAGGGGAATGGATAAGAGTATGAAAGGTACTGGGTCAAGGAGGGACAGAGGGAATAATGACATTGTAATATTGCAAAGAAATAAAAGAACAAAAGATTAAAATATATTTCTGTGTCCTTAACACACCATGTATGTTTGTAAAGCACATACTCACCAGAGGGGGCCTTGACACTGAATTATAAATGTTGCTATCAAGCTCAATGGCACTAAGTGTATCGACCTCAGAAAGATGAAAGACTGAGTGGCCATACCAAGAATTAAATGTATGACCCTGAGATCAAACACAGACTCCTACAGTGGATACAAAGATATGCGCAAAAAGGAAAAACATAAAAGGGAGAGTGTCAGTGAGGAAGGAGGAGAGGTCTGAAGGCAAAGATAGATATGGTAGACAAAGAATATGAAGAGAAGTGGGGAAAGCAGAGATTAGGAGAGCAAGATTGGAGTGGAACATGAGAATGAAAAGTGGAAAGAGGAGAAAAGCAAGGGAAGAAGAGCAGACCACAGTGAGTGTGAGAAGGGAGAGTTGAATGGAAAGATGAAAAATGAAAAGCAGTTAATTAGGGGAGGGGGCGATTAAGAGGAAACACAAACTTAGGGCAGAAAGTGAAAGAAAAATGGAGTGAAGGGAAGAAGTGAGATGTGAAGAGGAGGAAGAAAAGCAGATACTGATGGAGAGCTAGAGTTCACATCTGCTTTATTAAATATACAGTAAATGATTATATAAAGTTAAGGGGTGACAAGGATGTATCATTCTTGGCCTGTCTCATCAATGCATAGCTGTGCTGTCCAAGACACACAATAGCGATTCTTTAACTGTGTTATGTCATCAAAATATGTTTTGTGGCATCACAATAGGTATTCCTGATGAAATATATTAGATTGTCTGTTAAACCATTGGGATTAAGCTTTGACGGAGAATCGGGCTCTCATGCTTCAAACAAATAGTTTTATTACATGATCAGTCTATAAGACACAAAATCCCACTGCCACCTATTAAATGAAGTCAGACATTCAACTCCATTCAAAGAGGCTTCCACATGCACTTTTGAACTAATAAAGCACAAAATTCCACTGAGTCTGCGCTATATTAGGATTGTAATTCATGAACAGCGAGTAAGAAAAGGATCTCTGTGACAAAAACAGAAACCCCCTGACTTATTCACATAGATACAGTTCTGTCACCTGCATGCTACTCTTACTTTGCAGAAGGCGCATTAACTTTATGCGCTACATTCAAAACTACCGCAAGACATAACTAGGATCCCTCGCTCCAGCAGGAACATAACATTTAATCACCAGCATGCAGCGTTATCTTGACATTTTTATTGTTGCTTGAAACCTCCTGGAAGTCCCAAGGAGCTCTGCAGCAGGCACTGTTAATCCAAGTATATTGTTTCCTAACAGTGTCCCCTAACTCGGCGCCCCAGAACTCAGCACCAGGTGCTCACTACCCTAACAGCCGGCCCTGTCTGATGCCCAGCTGTTTGTCACCCAGGACTACATGCTCATTTTCAGGGTGATTTTTAAACTTACTCAAGGGAAAACAGATGTCAAGAGTCTGCAGAGAACTGCGACCGTTGCTAACCTGCAGAGGTTGGGAAGCAGCCAGGAGGAGCAGGCGCAAGGCTGTGCAAGGCTTTTCTGCAGGAGGGGTCCACATGGCTGGGGGCTCTAGATGCATACACCCTTTGCTGCCTGGCCCCTTCTGCTCTCGCCACCAGTGTTACTGAGGCCTCCTACGGGCCAATCGTGATGCCACGGAGCATTCATCCTCCAATCAGCAACGAAGAAACACTAGGCTAGAGAGGCCGGCCCTCAAACAAGGACAACTAAAATATCGCTAACTAGGATATATTTTTATTTCATTACAAACGGACCGACATTTGTGAGTGGAGGATTTCTCCAAAACATCTGCAGGATAGATGTAAAATGAATAAAAGCCAAACCGGATTTCTTTACTGATTATGATCTCCTTTTACTTTTTTAATAATTACTGGGCCCACTGCCCGGGGGAGAAAAAATCAATAGACCCTCAGAAATAAGTGCCGGTGCTAAGCACTGGAAAGCACCGGCACAAATTAAGCACTGATGTCGGCTCTATACCACTCAGTATTTATCTTATGGAAATATAGGTATCTTAAAGAAAAGTCAGTTAGAAAGCTTTAGAAAAGCTTTGTAAATAAAACTACTGAGAGAACTTTTTTTAAAAGCTCACAAAAAGCTTTGTCTACTAAGGGCAGGAGCTATTCTTGATTTAATCTTGAACAGACCTGACCTGAAAAACACATCTTATGTCCTTACAAGGAACTTCAAAGGGATTCCGCCTTGCAAATATTAAGCGAAATCCTCCCATAGTTTAGTTCTCAAATAGAGTCTGAAAAGGGGCTTCTTGATAGTTTATATAGCGCCATATATATTAAGGGCTTTGCACAGATAACTTCGGCCCAAGGAAATGTTTTCTCTGGAGAAAAATAAAAATGGTAAATTAGTATTTTACTAAATGCACACATGGCTACATGTCCCTCTTAACCATGCAATTGACTTAACCTGCTCACCTTTGTTTTAATACAAACATTGAAATTACATTTCAATAGATTTGTACTATAATTTAGCTCCCATTGCTTTAATACTACGCCGACGACACCCAGCTGATCCTCTCCCTGACCAACGACCACGCCGCCGCAAGAGCCAACCTGCACGAAGGGATGAAAGAGGTAGCCGAGTGGATGACGACCAGCCGCCTGAAACTGAACTCAGACAAGACGGAGGTCCTCATCCTGGGCTCTTCACCCTCCGCCTGGGACGACTCCTGGTGGCCTCCCGCCCTGGGCACCGCACCCAAACCGACAGACCATGCACGCAACCTGGGCTTCATCCTGGACTCCTCCCTCTCCATGACCAGACAAGTCAACAACGTCTCCTCGGCGTGCTTCAACATCCTACGCATGCTACGGAAGATCTTCTGGTGGATCCCCACCGAGACCAGGAAGACCGTCACCCAGGCCCTCGTCACTAGCCGACTGGACTACGGCAACGCCCTCTACGCCGGTACCACCGCCAAGCTCCAGAAGAGACTCCAGCGGATCCAGAACGCCTCAGCCAGACTCATCCTCGACATCCCACGAACCAGCCACATCTCCGGACATCTGAGAGACCTACACTGGCTCCCCGTCAACAAAAGAATCACCTTCCGCCTCCTCACCCACGCACACAAAGCCCTACACGACCAAGGCCCGAGCTACCTCAACAGCCGAATCAACTTCTACGCTCCCAAACGCCACCTCCGTTCAGCCAACCACGCCCTCGCCGCGGTCCCCCGCATCCGAAGAACGACTACAGGAGGAAGGTCCTTCTCCTACCTGGCCGCCAAGACCTGGAACTCCCTCCCGACCGACCTGCGCCTGACCCAAGACCACCTCTCCTTCAGGAAGAAGCTGAAGACCTGGCTGTTCGAGCAGTAGCGGCACCCCCCCCTACCCCCAGCGCCTTGAGACCCTACGGGTATGTAGTGTGCTCTAGAAATGTCTTTGATTGATTGATTGATTGAATATTGCCATGGTTCTGAAGGGAGTGATATGATGCATTTTTGTCGAAACATATGTCCCTGAAGTTGAGGGAATTCCCATGGCTTAATCCACTGTCCACAGACCAAAACACTGTAATTAATACCTGATGCTGTGAATTAAAAACATTGGGATCCATGAGTATAAGGCAAATGTCTTCTTGTACCTTAACATTTGCAACATTCACCCTTATTATAATCTCAGCTGTTTGTGCATGGTAAACCTTTCCTCTGGAGAAGAAATAATCAAAGAAAGTACTATGCGGACAGATGTGCCTTTTAAATACAGGAACCTGCGGCCGTGATTTGAATCACCTGAAGATGTAGATTTACCCTCATGTGGATCTAGACTCCTACTTCTCAACAACTTGGGTTGTATTTCAACACCAAAATCCAGACGATATACACTTGCCCATTCCTGCAAGTTATGGGCTTACAGCGGCTGCCATCTTAAAATGGTTACCCAACCCTTTTATTATTGCCGTCTTAGCACTGAAAAAACTCTGCAAGTGCTGCTATGTAGCTAATAACCATATTTAAAACATAAATCTAATTTAATAAATGAGGTTCCTGGAAAAAAAAAATATAAAATATTTTTATAAATTTTATTTTAGTCTTGGTTGAAAAACAAGCTGTACATTTTTTTGGGGCGGCGCTATGCTTGTCACTCTCAAATGGCATTACTCATTCACAAAACTCCTTTTTCTTGTTCATATATAAATAGCTGCCCAACGTGATAAATAGCCATGACCCAAGCTATGAGGTTTTAGTGCAGGAAAGGATGTAACTAAATTAGAAAAATTGCTTTGTTTTTAAAAAAAAGCTCTGCAACATCAGAGTGCAGATCAAGATATTCTGTACATCAGCCGAGGATGCCTAAATTTAGCCTCCATCCAACGAGTGACGGCCCACGTACAGACGATTCAGTGGTAAATTGCTTCATGAACATGTCTAGAGATTCTAGAATCTCTTGAAGGTGACTTTCTAAGCCTTTTGAACTCATTTCGAGACTCCAGCCCCACCTGTGTAACCAATGCTATTAGGACCTTTGTGATGACGAGGAGCCACAAGCTAAATATGATATATGTGCAATAAGAGCATTCAAAATATTCTTTTTTTTTTTTTAATTACATTGAAATCAGAACAGCTGTCTCAATCGCCTAGAAATAAGCTTGGTACGGTTAAATACTTTCCCATCCAAACAGATTTTATTACTGAATTTCAAGTGGGATTTTAGTAATGTCTGTCATAGTTGTTGGTGGGAAATAGCTTTCAGCCTTGACTGTGCAACTCGAGGCAGCACACAACTGGGGCTACTAGTGATGTCAGACAACAAAGTGAGTTTCTCAACAAAATCTGAGGAATGGCTGAGCCCCTCGTCCAGTAATGGTTGAATAACAAGGATTTTAATGTCTTCTCACCTGTTTTTAATCATCTTCCAAATCCCTGCACCTTAACAACTTCCTTTCCATAGGCCGAGACTTTGTCTTGTTTTACACAAACTAAGGCAACGCTCCACTCGGACCTCCCAGTTCCCTCATTGACAAGAAATTAGTTATGTAGGGTAAGGTGGATTTCTTCATTCAGCAGTACAACTGCAAGATGCGAGTATTTGTGAATAAATCATCGATACTCTAGTGCAAAGAGTGAGATATCTGTACAGGAGGTTGAGGTGGGTTAGTGGGTCCCGAGGGTGCACCGGCATGTGTGTGAAAGAGGTGCAGTTAAGGGTGTGTTGTCTCTTAGTGGCTAATGTAAAACTGGCATTTTATTTTGTTTTTGTTTTTTACTCCAAGCCGATGCATTACTTGCCAGCAATACCTGTTCTCCAGGCTCGCTATTGTTCATAATCTGTTCAGGATACAAAGAAGGCCATTTATAAGAAAAAGACCCGAGGTAAGCCTGCAACTCTGACCGAGATCTTGAAAGAACTGCTTTGACCTCATTTATATACTGTGTGGGTAGAGATATTTCATTTTCCTTTCTTTGTTAAAAATAAAGAGTTTACTTTCTTTGGTGTTCTAATTATTTGCAGATTGTCTCTGTTTCTGCCTCCCAAACGCCGGGGTTTGCAGCCCAGTCTGATGTCTCTCGCTGGGAGCCACCCTGGTCGACCTCTTCCCCCATATCTTCATCTATTATTGCATGATATACGGCTTTCAACCTGCCCGTCCACTGTTGGCACTCTCAGTCTAGGTGAATGGTAGAGGAATTAAAGGCATCTTCATGTGGTATCTTCCCTGTATGGGCCTGGGGCAAGACCCCTGCATTTCTCCCTTATCTCCATCTTCTCCTCGTCCCCCCATATTTTCACCTATCAACCACATCGTTCGACAGAATTAGTCCCTAACTGCTCTTCTCCTCATACCTAGCATACCTACTCCAGCTGGCTGCAACAACAGTTCTAGTGTGGGGCCAAGACCCAACATATAACCTTCAATAACTCCTCTACCTTAATCCCCTCCTTTATATCCTATTCAATCCGACCGATCTCTCTACCACCACAGCACCCTCCCTCCCTGGAGTGCCAGTTGGCTTGCACCTCTGTCTACCTTGAGGGACGTCTCGAATATCACACTTCCTGATTTTAGCAGCCATACTCTCCTGTAGGATGCACTTCTGTTTTGCCCAGTAGACACTATCAATCATAAATAGGCTTTCCTGTTCTCAGTTTCTATTTTTGGTAAATTCTGATGGTTTTTCTCAGTGTTTTCAGGTGATTTCAATACATAAAACAAACAGGGGTTATCAGTGGTTACAACAGAAACAGTGCTTTTCCGGTGTTTATGGAACGTTTTGCTTTTATTATTGTTTGCCTTCTGCACTGGTAGCGCATGGTATATAGACAGTGTATGTGTAATTTATATGAGGTCCAAATAGATTTTTGCAAATTAAACTTATTGTAGTACACCATACAATACTCATTCAGTGAGTCTTTGGTCATGTGCGCTCGCTCTTTCCTTCCCATGTAAACGTCTGTGAAAAGGCACTCAACATTGGCACTTGAGAAGGGCAACGCCAAAACAGCCAGTACACAATTTGTTAACTCTGGCCACTAACATAGCTTTGCATGCCAATACTGGTGCACTTGAAAATTGTGATTCTCAAGGCAGGTTCTGCAACTATTGCACTGAGCTGGGCGCTTATTGAAGCGGTCAAAAATGAAGCAGCACTTTTGAAACTACAGAGTAAATTCCCCTTTACGGAAGGGATCTAGAACTTGTACAGAGTACCACCGTGAGGTTTCATTGACTTCAAATGTTATTGGTGGTGAAGGAACTTTTCTATGCATCATTGCAAGCCATTTCTCATACATTGTAAAATAAAAGTTCATGAATTGCTCTTCAACATTGCTTTGCTTACCAAGTGGCAAGCACTCTAACATGGAACCTGTTGCAGTGCCAAATTCACTAAAGGTGTCCCCAGCCTACTCTCCAGGAGATGTTTTACATCTACACCAATTAACCTGAACACTTGGCAGACAAGGGTGTTTTCAGACTTAAATTTTTTTTAATATGTCCACTACACAGTTATGTTTTCCTGTAAAAATCTAAGAATGCAGTAGTGTACTTTTTTCACATCACTATCAATATGCGACCACAGATCCTCGCAGTTCTTGCCTTTGGCATCATCACTCAGCAAAAATTCAGTAAATGCTTGCCACATGGATGATATAGCATTCATAGCCCCTTGGACTGAAAACCATCAGCTAAGGTACACAGTTGGGATGACTCTTTCTTTGATGTCACACAAAGCATGACATGATAAATATTTGCATTTTAGTTCCTGTGCATAAGAAAACAGTGCACCAGAATGGACTAAAAAGTCAATAGCATTCCTCTGAAGATTGTAAAGATGCTTTCAGCATACCATCTAATAAATGGCAAGGATTTCTTACAGGGAAGCACTTATCAATTTTGACAGGTCATCACACAAAATGTTCATATATATATATATATATATAGCTGAATCACTGCAAATACGAACAATATCAATCTAATCTTAGTTGAACTTGAAAAGAACCGTTTTTGTAGAGCATTCCAAGTGACACTGCGTTCTATGTTTTCCAAAAGTCTGATCTTTCACCATTATCCGAGATGCCTGGTGATAGCGCTCTTTTCACATATACTTGTCTCTATACCTTGCATTGAATGTTTAAAGCCTGAGGTGTTGGCAATTCACCTACTATCAATACTGACTCAGTAGAAACTGGGGGCAGATGTATAAAGGGTTTTTACCTACTCTCTGTGGGCAAATGTGATAACACATATTAGTAAAGATCCTTATGAAACCAGCCATTTTACATATCAGTAAAAGAATCGTACGCAGCCAAAATATCAAATCTGTTTTGGTATTTCCTGATTCTCTACAGTTAATAAAATAATTAAACAAGACCTAAAACATGCTTCTAAACCCTGCATCTTTAGACCAAAGACAACAAAACTGAAGGAAGAAGAAACAATATTTTAGTACCATCCCTAAGCAACAAAACTCAAGCAGAATAATGTTAGCCCAGTCTTTCTTACTGCTACCTTATATAACAAAGTTATATTGTATTGACCCCTTCAGGTAGAAAAAAATTACTCTTTCACTCTTTCCTTTCTTTGAATGGCATTTAGTTTGTGGTTGCGCAGGTGTTTTTTCAGTGTTTATATGTTTTCACTGGTGAGGGCTATTTCTCTTTCAGTAGGGTTTTATCAGTAATTTTAGGTTTAAACCTAAAATCGGACAGCCTAATCATAAACTACAGATTGTATTATAAGGGCCGATCTTGTGGGCCTCTCTTTGACACTCCTGGGTGGACCTTCAGAGCGTATAACGTGGGTGGATGCATGCTGCCATTCATGTGATCTCGTCTGCCATTTCTGGGTGGATTTCTCAAAGCACATACTGTAGTTGGCTTCATGATGCTCATTCCAGTTGCTTGCCTCTCCGCTACTTCTCGGTGGTCCCCCAAAGTGGACATGGATCCTCCCTATTCCGGTCTACTCAGTTCATGCTGAATATGTGCGCTAATTAGTTTCTCGGCCCACCCCGTGTGTACTTCAATGGCCAATTGCAATACTGGTTATCGAATGGCTATTCCTATAGTTTACTTTTTATTATTTCTGGATGGGTACTACTCCTGAGTAGACTCCTTGGTTCACGTAGCAAAACTGGATTTATTATGACCATTTTAATTGGTAACTCCTCTTGAGTGCCCCCTTCAAGTATATACTGTTGCTATTGCCCATTCCATTACATTCCTCCTCTGCTGCTCCTGGGTGGGCTACTCACAACACATACAATGGCACATGGTGTATAATGCCAGTTGTCTTGGGTGAACTTCACAGAGCATATCTTATAGTTGTTGGACGATGGTACCTCCTAAGAGTAGTGCTCTTAACCTATTGGCAGTTTTTCCTCTGTTCCTTTGTCAATGTAGTTTAAGTTTGGATAAAGACTGTTTCAAAGATTAAAAGCATCCGCATATGAAACTTCATACAGTCTCACACTTTTTTGACTTCACCCATGCTTATACAAAACTGATCTGAAATCAAGCAGTCCATCCATCACTTTTTCTATAGTTTAGTATGTAGCTGTAAGTCCACCGGGTATGCCCAGACGTGGGTCACTGTACCACTGGAACCAAGCTATACCTGGCTGCAGAGCCCTTACTAAGGCAAACCCTGTCCTAGGATGCTTGTTCTCCGGTTCAGGGAGGACCTGGCATAACCGTTTAGGCTGAACTGTTCCCATGAGGAGCAGGGTCCAGGCTGATTTGCATATGGCAGGGTCCAAACTGAGGTGGCATGTTGGGCAAAAAACGATAGATTGGCAGTGGCTGAGAATAATTCAAGCATTCCATCCATCTTTGTTTTTTCTCATTGGTGAACGTAATTGGCAAAGCCAATAGGCCCATAAGGTGAGATCTCTTGCCTTTGCTTGTTTAATCAGTTACCTTTAACCTATGTTTAATTAAATATTCCTTACACTGAACCTACTATATATAAGATTCCCTTGACTGTGTAATGTCAGGTGATACACTGAAAATGATGTAGTCGTCAAACTATGTAGGGGAGTTGATGTAGTGATGGCGTACCTGCTAAAGACTGTTCAAAGCAAGTGAAACTGGTTCACTTCAGTGGCAAAGGCAAATGAGGGGAATACGCCAGAAGACGGTGATGATATAGAAGTCGAAGGGAGGTGAACCAGACAGAAGTCTTTCTTACGAGACATGAACAATAGTTTTCGCACTGTATAAAAATAGAAAGTCAACACTTGCCATGGCCACAAGAAAGAAATTCTTGATAAACGAGGCAAAAAACTCTGCATGTGTGAACTCACGATCTATGACATTGAGGATGACCCTGTGACCCAGAATAAAAAGATGTTGTGCAGAGATGAAGCCCAACATCTAATTAAATTAATGGACTTCAAACTGCAGAGGTGAGACTGCCTTGAGGGCCCACAGATACAGAAAAATACTATGCATCATCCATACTCCTACTTCAGAGGTACAGGTTCAGTTTCCCGTTGTAATGCAGGACAAGTAGCAAAACTAAGGATCCCCTCCAAGTGCAGCCCGCAAATCCACTACCCACACTCCAGGAGTGGCTCCTCGGTAATGGCAGAGGAGAGTCGCCCCAGTGCCCGGAGCTAGCAGATGATGAATAAAATGATAACAACACAATGTTATTATCATTTTATTTATCGCTGTCTGAGCCGAGATGGAGTCCGAGTCCAAGCAATTAATATAGGGCGGGGGCAGGACCGGGCATGACGGAGGAGGAGTAGTGTTCACTTATAAGTGCACATGTCAGTTTGGCTAGCTGTCTTAGCCAAACAGACGTGCACTTATGTTTCTTCAACCCAGCTGTGTTGTGTTCCACAGCTGGATGTGAGAAAAGCCACAGGCTCTCAGGCACTGTCTGAGCAGCAAACAAGGCTGCGCAGACCAAATCTGGTGTAAGAGCAGCACCAGGGTTGGGTGGGGAGCCTGTGCTTTGAGGGCCCATCCACTTCTGGGCGGATAAAACGAGCAACGAGGTGGCTGGCAGCATTAGTGGATCGGCAGGTACGTTTTCTTATTTTCATTTTATTCCCCAACGCAATGCCGGCCCTACCCCCGCCGCCTACAACATGCTGCATTCCTAACCACTAAGTAGGTGACAGATGTTCCTCTGCTGAGCATGACCAGTAGGGCATCAGCAGAAACAGAGAGCATGTTTGAGGGAGGCTACTGATGTATATTTCTTACACTTCTGCTGCCTAACCATCACCTATTCTATATGACTAGATTGGGTTGCATAAGGTGATTTTAATCACATTTGCACACATTGTTACACCTAAATACACCCTCAGACATTTTATTTTATTTATTTTGAAGGTTTTATATAGCGCAGGCTAGACCCAGAGGTATCAGAGCGCTTTACAAGATAAGGATAGTATAAGGCACATAGGGTATAAAAGCATTTGAAAGGTAGCGCAACACAAATTTGAAATATACACAGTACAAACAACATGAGCATTATACAAATCAAGAAAAATAAACCGGGGCAGGAGCTATACATTTAAGTAATTAGGTAAATGGTGAACAGGAGAACAGCATATATATTACTGAACACATATAGTATGATTGATAAGAGATTAGGAGTAGGACACAGGTTAGGAACCCCAATATTAATTGAGGAGGTGGGTTTTGATGTCTTTTTTGAAACTAGAATAGGCGGGATTACAACGCATGCTTTTTGGGAGGGCATTCCAGATAATAGGGACATTGCCAGAGAAGGAGCGAGATTGTGTGGCTTTCTTTTTATGCAGAGGTGGGATTAGGAGTAGGGTGTTGGTGCTTCTCAGCGGTCGAGTGGAGCCCGCAATGTGGAGTTTCTTTGAGAGGTACTGCGGAGTGTTTTGGTGGAGGACTTTATGAGTAATGCAGGCGGTCTTGTAGGCAGATCTGCCTTTGATAGGGAGCCATTTAAGAGCCGGGGATATATGATCGAAGCGTTTGCAGTCCGTGATGAGCCTGGCAGCAAGGTTGAGCACAGCTTTGATTGGAGCAAGGTGTACCTTGGGGATTCCATTAAGGATGGCATTGCCATAATCAATACGTGACAGAACAAGTGACTGAACTACGAGTTTGAAATCATCGGTGGGTATGAATGGTTTGATTTTCTTGAGGTGACGTAGAGTGAAGAGAGCTCCTTTGGCAGAGTTTTTGATGTGAACATTAAGGTTTAGGGTGTTGTCGATAGTGATGCCAAGAGATTTGACGGAGTTGGACAGGGTGAGTGAGCAATTGAGTGCATTGAGGTCAGAGATCCAAGGTTGAACGGGTAGAGGGTTATTTTTGGGGGAGAAGAGAATGATTTCGGTTTTGTTAGGGTTGAGTTTGAGATGATTGGAATGGAACCAGGTTTGGATCTTGGTAAGGGTGTTGTTCGGGTGCAAGATGTCAGCATGAGTTTTAATCTTGTAATAGATTTGGGTGTCATCGGCGTAGAGGTGGTAATTTATGCCTGCTTGGTTAAGAATGAGGGTGAGGGGTTCCATAAAGAGGTTAAAGAGGGAGGTAGAGAGAATAGATCCTTGGGGGACTCCAAGGGAGACAGGAGTGGGGGTAGAGAGACCGTTTTGAATTTTGATTTGCTGAGTTCGGTGTTGTAGATAAGAGATGAACCATTTGTAGGCGGTGCCATTAAGGCCGAAACGGGTCCTAAGCACATTAAGTAGGGCTGAATGGTTGACTGTATCGAATGCTGCGGAGAGATCAATAAGGATAAGGCAGGTCTCGCCATTGTCAAGTGATTGATGGATGTCATCTATGACATTGAACATTGCCGTTTCGGTGCTGCAGCCTTTTCTGAAGCCAGATTGAAAGGGGCTGAGAAGGTTGACATTTTCTATGTGTTTGTCTAGTTGTAGTAGGACACATTTTTCAAGTACCTTTGAGAGAACGGAGAGGTTAGTGATGGGGCGGAGATTATTTAGGTCATTGGGGTCAGCATTGGGTTTTTTGATTATGGGCGAGATTTGTCCAAGCTGAAGGGAGGTGGGGATACATCCCGTGGAGAGAGAGGTGTTGATGATTTTGGTCCAGAGTGGGGTAATGATCTGCTTAAGGGCAGGGACAAGGTTGGAGGGTATTGGGTCTTTTGTGTGGGAGGACGGTTTAAGAATGCCAATTATATTGAGGACTTCAAGCTCAGTGGTGGGGAGAAAGTTGAGCAAGGAGGCATTGTTCTTAAGTTGAGATTTAGGGGAGTTGGTTACTGGAGATGTGGAAGGTGAGAGGCCTGTGGAGTGGTGGGGGTATGGAAATGGATAGGTGAGGGGGCTCGCTGGGGAGCGGTAGGATAGAGGGCAAATGAGAGAAAGTGTTGTCTGGAAGGGGGGATGTGGAGTAGGCATTAGAGGTGAGGACGGGATTGGACTGGAGTTGGAGAATAGTTGTGTGGGAAGGAAGAATTGATCAATTTTGGCAATTTTTTCTGAGAAGAAGTGAGCAATTTCTTCACATCTGTCTGATGAGGCTGCCATATTTGGAGGTGCAGTGGAAGTTTGGTTTCAGATGATTTTGAAGAGTTCCCTGGGTCTGTTTTTGGCACGATCAAGTTGAGAACGGAAGACGGATGCCTTTTCCTTGAGAATGTGTTTTTTGTACGTGGATCTAGCACGTCTGAGAAGTGCAAGATGGGCGGGTGAGGGATGGTGTCTCCAGGTTCTTTCCAACAGTCTGAGTGCCCGTCTTTCATTATTTATCTCTGTATTAAACAAAGAGTTTGAGGGGGTGTTTCTTTGGTTTTTGAGTTTAGGCGGGGTCAGTTGGTCAAGAATATCTGTAACAGTATTGTTAAATAGTTCAGTGAGCTCATTCGCATTTTGTGAGGGGGGAATGAGAAGAAGTTGAGATTGGAGTTTCGATTGTAGAACACCTAGGGGAATTACCTTTTTAGTTTTCTGGTCAATTTCTTCGGTCTGGTAGTTTTAGGGGCGGGGAGGTTTGCTGAGGTAGCAATGGAGAACAGTATAAGGTGATGGTCGGACCAGTCAATGGGGATGATATTGGTAACGGAGGTCAGATCTTCGTTGGACAGAATGACGTCAAGTATGGATCCTTTAGTGTGAGTTGGAGATTGGCATATTTGTTTGAGTTCGTTGATTTCAAGAAGTGTAGTGAGGAGGGAGATGGTGGGGTCATTGGTATCATTACAATGGAGGTTAAGATCCCCAAGAAAGAGATTTTTTGAGTTGGATAATGCTGATTGCACTAGTAGATTCGATAAGTCCTCAATGAAGGGCTGTGGTGGTCCCGAGGGGCGATAGATGTTGTGTAGACGAATTGGGAGGGAGGTTTGAGTTAACAGTTCTGATTCCAGGTATTCGCAGGAGGAGTAGCCTGGGTTAGTGACCAGGGAAATCTGAAGTTCATTTTTGAAAATAATGGCTAGCCCTCCCCCAACTCTGTTAGGTCTGTCTTTTCTAAGAATAGAGTATCCCGGGGGGGAGAGTAGGTCAAGTATGCTCGTTGAGTGGTCATTTAGCCAGGATTCAGTGAGGAATGCAATATCAATGGATTCACTCAGGATGGTTTCCGAGATTTCCATGGCGTGTAGGACCGCGGAGCGACAGTTAACGAGCTTGCACTTCAGTGGTGTGGGGTTGGGTATGGAAGGAGGGCAAGAGTGGATCAGCGTAAGTTGGGGTGATGGTTTGTCCCTATGATAACAGGGAATGGGGCATAGGGGAGTGGAGGGTTGGTGGTTGGCAGATTAGGAAGGTAGGAGTTACATAGGTCGGCGAGGTCAGATGGGGAGAGATGGTTCGATGTGCGGAGAGGTCTATGCTTACGGCATCGGAGAGGGAGCGATCTCCAAAGGTTGTGTTTGTTATTGGGGATGTTTGAGGGAGGGAGGATGGTGGTTTTATGGTGAGGGAGGGTTCTGGTGCTGTGGAAGAAGAAATCTTTTCTGAGTCGGGCAAATTCCGTAGTTAAATTAGATAGGTAACATTCAATGTTGTGTAGGATCTGGGCAATTGAGGAGATGGGAGGTATCAGGAGTGCATGGTCTGTGTTATTTGCAGAGGGTGGACTAATGTGTGAGGGGGGAGATGTGGTAGATAGTGTGGGGTGAGGGGTGACGGGGCTGGGAGGAGTGAGGGGTTCGGTAGTCAAAATAGGTAGGTCGAGTACAATGTTGTGTAGGCTCGGGGTATTCCGGGTACAGGAAAGGAATGAAGGGGCGTAGGAGGTGGGAGGAGAATGGTTTGGGGATAGGGAGTGGTCGTGATAAGTTGCGGATGGAGGCCTGCTGTGTGAGGGGGGAGATAGGGTAGTAGGTATGGAGTGATGGGTGGCAGAGCTGTTAAGTGTGAGTGGAGGGGTTAGGTTATACAGGGGGCATAAATCTTCAGGTGATGTGGTCGGAGAGGATAAAAGGGCATGAAGCGAGTCAGACACAAATGTATTGGTGTGATGGGGATGTGTGATTATTGGGGGTTAGGGTGAGGGGATGGGTGTTTATTGGGGGTTCGGGTGAGGGGTTGGGGGGTTGGGTAGGTAGAGCCTGAGAGGGAAGGGTAGAGAGGATGAGGAGGAGCAGAGGGTGTACGGGATTGGTAGGAGTCAGGGGGTGAGTTGTGATAGGTGATTGAGGGGAAAAGATGGCGGAGTACGTGAGTGGTTGGGTCAGGGGGAGGGAGGTTTGGGGGACAGGGGGAGGGCGGGTCATGGGAGGGGAATTATAAGTAGGTGACAGGACATCATTTGAATTCTTTCCCTCCTGTGTCTGCAGCCCCTCCCAATTTCACAAAGACTGCGACATCATTGTATGAACCTGCCCCCTTCTCTAGGCAAAAGACCCAAATCATTTTCAGTCTAGATGTTAAAGGATCTGAGGGAAACAGATCAGACACGTAATTAGGATGGATGGGAGTCCGCCACAGTTCATAAAACCACAAACATGTCGGATAAAACCAAGTTTCAATAATTTAAACCTGAGCTCAACCCCCTAATTGGTATGGCCCTGGGCAGACAATCTTAACTTAAGAAAATGCATGCTTTGCAGGACCAAAACTGTTAAAAAGTCAACCCACAAACACAATAAAATCCCACAACCAATTTCCTAAACATAGAGACATTTTGTTATGAGAAAAATTACATCAAAACAACAACAATAATACAATAAGGGGATCGGGGATTTTAATTTTTAAAGATTTAAAGCAAAAAGCATCAAGAAAAAGTATAGCGCCAATCAGTAGTCACTTTTTATGATTTACTGGGATCTTGGTGGGATTTCAGGCTGACCGGGCTGGAGAGTGGGTCAGGTACACCTAGCATCTTCACTCCTGTTCAAATATTAGACTTTCTGATGTAGTCTGTGAACTGGAAGTCTAAATCTTCCAGCGGGGCAATATTTCAGGCTGTATGTGCCAAAGTCCTCTTGTAGCCCTTTAGCCACTAGAGTTCCTGCTGAAGCAGTTGATTTCGGCTGGAAAAGCTCATAGCAAGAGAAATTCAAATTTCATTGCATCAGGCGGATACTTTTTGCACCCTCCCCTGGTCACGATGTCTATCTTTCATTGGCGCTAGCCTGGGACTGTATCCGATGGAGTCCCCTTGAAATTGGACACTGTTGCTGCGAGGTCCAGCTGAAGTCCAAAATTTCTCCAACTTGTTTCTGAAACAACTTCTCTTGGTCACTCCTAAGGCTCACAGGCCTCCAGAATAGCACCTAGGTGCTAAGACACACTCCAGGAGAGGCTACCAGCCCAGTTTTTCCTGGTCAGCTTGGCACGTCAGAAGAAGGTCGCTTTTGGCCTGTGTCTCTGTAGTCATGAAGATCATCAGCTAACTGGCCCTTAGAGTCCAATTCTTGTTCTTGAGTTCAAGTGTGAGCAGGTCCATCCATTCAGGTCTCCACATAGGTATCAAACACTACGCTGCTGCTGGCTGTACTGTGCCTATTCATTATGAGTGTGCACGCATATGAGTTAAGCTTGTTGCTGTATTTATTGTTGGATACACTTTACATCACATGTTTGAAGAGAAAGTGAGGACATGCACCAATGAATATCAGATTTTTTATGATATATTCGAATTTAGCACCAAACTACTCTTGGCTTCCAGGGCAATATTCTTGCACTATTCAATAAACGTGGTTAGATGTTTTAGTGTGTAACAATGTAACATTCACATGGAGGACTAGCCACTTTTTTTTAAGTTAAGCTGGGCTAAGCATACTGTTTGAAGATTTACAATTTGTTTTTATGCAGAAACATCAGCATCTTTGGAATTACAGTGTCTACAGTGCTAGGGAGAACAGAGTCAGAGTGGCCGGTGAGTATGAGGTATGCCTTTGAATGTTATCTTAAGCCTCATTTGATGTAGCTTGTGCCTTAGGTAGAATTTTAAAGTCTATTCTTGAATAGTGGGTTACATTTTATGTATTTTAAATTGTATTTACTGTGTAAGGATTTTTATCCTTGTTTTACAGACATGGGTATAACAAACCGGTGCATTACTAACTAAAAACAACTTACAGGATATAGCATGGCCCTCTAGATTTCCTCTTGACTATTTGGAATACTCATCTGGATTCTTGTACTGCAGCAGTGAAGTCTGGATAGATTGAAATGTTGGAGCCTTGATAGTTAAATTTCCCATTTTCTCTGGCTAGGTTCTGAACAATGTTATGGTTTCTTTAGTTAAAACTGCTAGAAGTGAAGCCAATGGGTCTCTGCAGTGACAGTAACTATTAGCCTTCAAAGATGACTACCACGGATATGTCTGCTTCCATGGTGACTATATTTGAATACATTTGTAATATTTCAAGAAATCCAGTTAACTGAATCTTGTTAGGATGAATGAACGCCAGCGGGGGCTCCTCTGCTAAGGCAGAGGAGTATTGCCCCACTGCATTTCAAGCAGTGGATAAAATAAAAATAAAATGGTAACATTAGGTTATCTTATTTTTATGGGGCTTGGCTTGGCTGTCACAGCCAGCAAGGGGACGAGTGGTGGACACTTAAGTGGGCATGACTGCCTGGCCGTCTGTCTTGGCCCAGCCAACCAGTCATGCTCAATTTGCATGTTCTGCACCAGGCTGTAATGCACGGCTTGGTGAGGAACATGCACGTGCTCCTACTGCCTGTCTGAGTGCCGAACCATGGTGCTCAGACCAATCACAATGCTGCATTGCAGAGTTGTGGGAAGCCTGTTTGTGATTCCTGCTTCAAGCCAGAACAGAAGAGGACGAGACGAGGCTGCAGTCCGGGAGCAAGGTAAGTCATTTTTAAAATGTATTTTCCTATCCTACCCCTCCGCCCCAGCCGTGATGCTTGGTGGCAGACGCCACAGATGAACGCTCTAGTTCTACGAATAATATGCTGATTTGATCACTCCACATCTGCTGGCTTTAAGTGTACCACCGCCCACAACTTGCAAGCTGGTCATAATGGCATTCCTGAAGCCTGACAAGGACAAAAAAGTATGTATCTCCTATTACCGCTATCACATATAAATGCTGATGGCAAAATATTCCCACATATAGCAAACAGGCTAAACAAATTGATGGTCAGTCTAATGCTTGCAAATCAAATAGCCTAATTTTTCCCAGGTCTACTTACAATTTTTGCTTCCTCCATCAGCTGAACTCCTATTTCTAAGTCACAATAGCCTTCTTCAATGCATAGATTATCTTTGACTGTCCCACGTGGTCCTTTATTTTGAAGAGTAGTAAGTCACTAGGTGCAGAATTATGGTCTGGTCTTTTTAGTTAAAACTGATAAAAGTGCAGCCAATACATCGGGATTGTAATTATATCACAGGTATGTTTTTATTATACATGTTGATATATATGTGTGTGTGTGTCTGTAGCTATATTTTTGTTTGCAAGGGGCGTACCTTTATTCATTTATACATTTATACAAATACACACACACAGACACATACACACAATACTTAATGGGTTACCCTGTAATATGGTCGTTTCTGGTGATGTCACAAACCATGAGGTCAAAGGGAGAGTGGTTTTAAAATATCAGAATCTCAAGGTTGCAGAATAGGACCATATTACACGTTACCTGTAATGTATTTTTTATATTATATTTTTACTTCGAGGTAGCTAGCTTGAAAAAGGTATTTTTCCAAGCTGGGAAATGTTTGTTGAAAATAGTACAATGCTCGTCTATAGTTTTGGGTTATCTACAGTAACAGAAGAGCGCATTACTTCATTTTATGACAAGGGACGGAGGCCAATGTTATGCATTTCCCTCTTTATTGCCACACATACACACAGCAGTAACAACTAGCAACGTTAACTATTAGTATTAAACATTAGAACATTCTAAAGAGTATAAATGTCCCCAACAAGCAGCCATTGTCCTTCTTTGTTGCTGCTCATGCATCAGATAAGTACTTTGTATGATGTCCAAAGCTTATGTCAAAAGATACATATTTGTTTAATAAATGAGTGGAAGTTTTTAACCGCTTCGCTTTTAGGCCTTCTCCTGATGCTAAGCCTTTTTTGGCGATTTGGGGTAGTTCACGTTTATGCGCCCTTAACGTTTTGTCACCATAAGGTATCCACGCCAAATTTGAGTCCTTTTTTTCCAACATCCGGGGAATTCTAAAGGTACCCAGCATGTGTGATTCTCCTGATGGGGACCAACAAATTAGCCAAAATACAGTAAAATCCAGAGTTTTTTAGGGAAAAATGGGAACAAGGTGCTGCAGAAGAAAGAGTCTGTTTTTCCCCCCTGCAAAGTGCATCAACAATAGGTTTGCAGTGCTGAAATCACCATCTTCAAAGGTTCAGAAACAAGCAGACGTTTGTCAAACAAACTACTTTTTCAACACAGTTTTGGCTTTTTACTGGGATGCAGCCCATTTTTAGGTCTCGCCTGACGTAGGCTGCGTTAGGTTAGTGTTAACAGGGTATTTTCTGAAAGGGGCTTCAAGCCCTGCCCCTCTGTTCCATTGCCTGGCGTCACCGTTTATGCTAAACGGTGGCCAGCCATTGGAACAGAGGTGTCGACGTTTTTGCTTGGATTTTCGAGCCGTCCCATTTGGACGGACTCACTTGCTTTGCGTTGGTCGCAAAAGGTTTCTTATCTTTATAGGGCCAAACACATGGCCCCATAAAGACAAGAAACCTTTTGGCAGGCGAGGCCGTCCAAGGGGCTCGGCAGAAAAAGCTGAGCAAATACGTCATGGCATCATGGCGATCTGCTCCGTGCCCGCGGTCGACACCCGCCACTGGACTGTATGGGCCGGACAACGCCTCCGCTGCAGGGCGAGACGACTGCATCTACTCAGCTGGCCTTGCAGCTGCCACGGATAGCAGATAGACCACTTTTACATCTTCATATTAGAAATTTGTTGCCCAGAGGTTCATTCCAGGATGCCAGGGTGGCAAGAAGGATCAGACAAGAGGTCTGCCTGGCAACTGCTTTCATGCACAGGCGATACCGTGGCTTACCCAGGGGCCAGGCTTCGGAGAGCTTTCTGCCCTACATCAAGTCCCTGGTGTCCCTTTCAGTACCCGCGTAGGAATCCGATTCAAACACGTCCACAACGCCTTCAGTACCACAGTGTATCCTAGCGCAACAGGACGGAAATTGGGGTACACAGAGCTGGTACTTCTGACACTTAACATTTACATCGACATGCTCTAAAGTGCCCAAACACAAAAACACTATACAAATAAACCCCAAATTGAAGTACTGGGTATTTTAAGCCCAGCGGTGCAGGGGAACACACCCTATGACTTCGGGGTCCTTCCTGTTTCAGACCTACAGAAACACAGAGTCTTCTGGGTGAAGTCAAAGATCAGTTTATTGGCTGCAGACCAATTACAGGTATCCTAGAAGTACAACAGTGTGTATGTTCTCAGGAGACTGCTAAAAATCACAGAAACGGGCTTCTCCTTAAATACAAAATATCCTGCTTCAGGCACACATTCCTTGGTTTACGATATGGCCATTACATGTATACATTACAAACGAAAAGGCAGAGTCATGATGACCATCCCACATTCCAGTTAAGCCAGCCCGCAATTATTTACCCAGCAAGGCTCAGATCCCACATCAGATATCGATAGGCCCCAATAAACATGAGCATCTCCTGTTTGGAAAACAAGCCATAAAGCAGGAACAGTCAGGTGCGAAAGAGATTAGCTGGAGGCTCGTGTTTAATGTAAAGGCTTTATGGTGTGTCAAGCCCTGATGCTAATCACAGGTGGCCAGAGGACGGGGAACTCGTGAGACCGGACTGACCTGGGGCAGCGGAGCCAAGCTGCCCAGGTCACAGAGAAGTCAAAGGAAAGCACATGTGCTCTAAAAGGCTCGTATTTGCTTCATGCTATGTAGCCTATGTGAGGGCAACCATAAGATGGCCACCGCTCTAAGATGGAACCCACGTAGTGATGTATAATAACGTATACACAGTGCATTCATAGCTAAAACGTTACACAAAGCACTTGTACATACCGCATTAACCATTCGCGGTTCACTAATACCGGGATAGACAGGGGTAGGGCCCTGCCTCCTACGCGGTCCCAAATTCTAAAGTACGACAGACCCTCCTTTTGCCCTTACATAGGCAATAACTATACTCATTTCAATCCGAGTCTAGGTCAATATTCACGAAGTCATGGAGATGTTGCTGTAGCATCATCCTATTACTTAGCTCGTCCCTCGATACAGGTTTCCTTACACATAATGTAGCACAGAGGCCCCATATCGCAGGAGCACACTGAATGCACAGACAGAAGAGGAAAAGGATGGCTAAGATCATTCCAATGACCATCAGAACTTTCCAACCCCAGGCAGATATCAGTTCCCAGAACCACCCCACCAGTGACCAATCTCCTTTATCCACGTGTATGGACTCAGATATTTTATGTAGTTTGGAGATGGCTTGATAAACTGTTGGAGCGTTGTCTGGTATGAAAATGCAACAACTAGATTGGATAACCTTACATAACCCACCGCGGTCTGCAAGTATGACGTCTAGAACCATGCGGTTCTGCAAAGTCATGAGGCGATCTGCTTGGAGCTCAGCTGTCAAATTACCAAGGGCACCAGCCGTAACATTAACAGTGGATTCAACCACACGAGTCACTTGTCTCAGGTTCCTACTATTGACCATAGGTCCCCAAAACGGCAAGAAACCCAAAAAGAAGTCTCCCGCTTCCTGACCGGCAGTATCCTCCTTACTAATCACGCCTCTCACAACTCTGGTCTTGTGATAGTCGGAGGCTGCAGTGAATGTTGGCGGTAGCAGATTTGCAATATAACATGTGCCCGAGAAATCAGGGGGCAACCATGTATATGCTCGGTCATTGCAGATAAAATATGTACCCTTGGCAGCCAAAAACGCAGGGGAAAACTGTGATGGAAAAGTGTACGTTTCAGTACAGTCACTTCTTCCCAGTTGAGCTCTAGGATTCTGACCATTACCTTGCAAACAGAACCGACCTATGTGGGGTACGACCCAGATTGGGGATGAGATTTTTCGCTGTCTTTCACCTAGACTAATACTATACCCCGTCGCGTTCCACCCTACATAAGCTCTCAATTCTTCTTTGGGAATAGATGAGTATGCATCGATATCTCTGCTCATATCGGCAACTCCTTTCATTAAAGCTTTGTTATTGGTGCTAGGTCTGATGGAACGTGGTTGTCGCGGGGAGTAGGCATCTAATGCAAAGAGAAACATGGTCTGGAATGCCCATGACGATCCATTGTAACTAAATGGCAGCACTAGATAAGGAATACCCTTTGTTGGAGGGAGGACCACCGGGGAGTCGGGGGGACTGCTCCAGCACCCTCCCTTCCGCAAAGTTATAGCCGAGCGCCGCTGAGAAGCCTCCTAGGAGAGGTCCTTCTCCTGAGATCGTACTAAGCCCAGTAACACCACCACAGAGGACTCTGTATCAGTTGCTTATCTTGGTTCTTTATCAAAGGTAGCACATTCAATATTTACAGGGGGATCGAGTGATCCAAAAAGAGTCTCAATGTCTTTAGGGGGATAGGGTAGCGGGTCAGTCTCAGTACCAGTCAGGTACGGGGAGGCTCTGCGCCAGACCTTGCGTGCTGGGCTCGAAGTAGCTCGGACGGGGAGAGCCGCGACGGTGTCTGCAGGGCTCGGGTGGTAGTTCCGCTGGGGTCGAGCCGCGACACAGTCAGCAGGGCTCCGGTAGTAGGTCCGCTTTAGTCGAGCCGCGACGAGGTCAGCTGGGCTCTGATGGTAAGTTCAACAAGGTCGGGCCGCGACAGCGTCAGCAGGGCCCCAAAGGTTCGTGAAGGTCTTTAAGCACGGTGGAGCCGCGACGTCGTCAGCAGGGCTCAGGGTGTAGTTTCAGGATGAGTCTTTACCCGTAGGGTCAGCCGCGATCCGATCAGCAGGGCTCTTGACTCCGGGATACAACTATTGTCTTGTTGCCGGGTCGCCCCAGATATAGGACTGGAGCCCTTTGATGTCTGGACCCTTGTGCCCGGGGGGGGGGCGGAGAGGCCGGGTAGGGAGCGGCCAGACGCCCAGCAGGAGAGGCGCCAGGCCCCAGAGAGCTGTGGGGCGATCGCACCTAGGTGTGGAAGGACGGTTGGGGGTCCCATCGATACTGCCCTCCGCCGGGAGTGGGAAGGGTTCACGTGGTATCCCCCGGGCCACGGGTTGGCGCCTCGATGTCGGACCTCGCTGGGACCGAGGCCGGGTGGAGCGGGGTCACGTCGGTGGTCACGTGACCGATAGCTTTTGGAATTTGTACGTAGTGCCTGCATCTGCGCTCCTCGAGCGTTTTGCATGCGGAACTATTGGCCTTAGGCTTTTTTAAAACTTCCTTGTTCTTTATTTAATTTCAACATTATTGGTTGGATTTGCCCCTGATTTTAGATTTTAGGCCCCTTACTTGCACTATAAAACTTATTTACTCACCGCTGTTGGGCGGGTCCACCTCCCGGTCTCATTTAGACGTCAGGCCGCCATCTTGGGAGTACTACGGGTCGAGCGTGGAGCTTGGACGCTCTAGCTGTCCTAAGGGGGATAGACGCTCAAAAGGGAGTCATGCCGTCGCGCAGCGGTTTCGCGCAGCGGGGTCGCCGGACTTCCGCCGGAGTTACGCCTGAGTTCAGCCCGTCTGCGCCCGTCTGCGCCCGTCCGCGCTGAGGACGTGCTGATGGGCGGGCTCGTTGCAGATATCCCTTATGATCCGCAGAGTACAATGATACAATACTCATTAGGTGAGCTGCTTACTTTAAGACCGCCGCCTCTTGCGTGCCACCTCGGTCTCTCTCCTGAGGACCTGAGATGTGTCTCCACATGCCGCTCGTGTGGGGAGGTACTGCTCTCACCTAAAATAGTTGGGAAGTTTCCTCCTAACTCCTCAGCTGTACAGATCACTACTCAATCTAGAAGGGGCTTTCTGATTAACGCCAGGTCGCATTAAGAACAATATAGCGTTCCATGAGTTTGTGACCGACAGGCAACCTGACTGGGTATTTGTCACGGAAACATGGGCGTCTGACTCCTCCGGACATGACCTAATCTTGGCAATCCCCGAAGGCTTTACGATCCATAGACAGGATAGAGTAGGACGAAGAGGGGGAGGGCTGGCAATTTTGTGCAAAGCCCCACTCTCCTGTGTGACAAAATCGCTCTCAGATTCCTTCGAGGCTATGTATTTTTGTATTTCGTCCTCTCCAACAGCCTCTTTTACTGGCATTCTTGTCTATAGACCGCCTGGTCCCAGAACTAGTTTTTGTTCCGATCTATTTCGAATTTTAGAACCATATTTTGGTAAATCGCAGATTACTATTCTCGGGGACTTAAACTTCCATTTGGACGATCTGGGAGTAAGAGATACAACGATTCTAGACTCTCAGCTGGCACTCCTATTCCCTTGATTTGGTCGGACCATCTGGCAGTGCCCCTGGAATTTACAATTATGGCTGAAGAGCATCGTAGTTCTGCCACTAGTAATAGAGGTTGGTAAAGAAGCTATAAAAACATCACCACTGAAGCCCTCGCTCCTTTTATGAGAAGCTCTAATGATCCGCTTACGCGAGATGTCGATGAGGCAGCCCAGGAACTTATTGATTCCATTACTGGAGCGGTTGATGCGCTTGCGCCCGCCTCTTTACGATATGTAGCTCGGCGGAAACCCTCTGCACCTTGGTTCACGGAATCTTTAAGACTCCTTAGACAAACATGTAGAGCCAAGGAAAGGAAATGGCGTAAGTCATGGGATCCCTCTGATAGAGATGATCATAAACGGACGTTACGTACCTACAAAATTACTGTGATTAAAGAGAAACAGGACTATTTCTCCAATTTGACGGTTTCCCTTTCCTCGTCTAAAGAATTGTTCAAAATAGTTGATTCCTTATGCTCCCTTCAGACACCTGACCCAGTGGTGCACTCACAGGAGCTATGCAACAACATTTCTGATTTCTTCTATAAGAAAATCTCGGACATTCATGGGGACCTGGAAGCCCAAAGGAACCTGTTAGATGATGGTTCCCTCTTGGACATTAAGGCCTCAGAATTTTGGCATAAGGACTCTAATGAGTCACTTGTCCTTTTTCCGCCGCTCTCTCTTGAAGGTCTTAATGTCCTACTTGACAGAACTAAGTCTGCTTCTCCTGTGGACCCCTGTCCCTTAAAAGTCTTAAAGGAGTGCAGGGAGATCCTTTTGCCCCCATTGCTGGAAGTAATGAACGAGGCTTTAATCCAAGGCATTTTTCCCCTGGCTTGGAAAAAGGCTATAGTGAAGCCTCTTCTTAAAAAGCCTTCCCTCGATCCTGGAGTATTGAAGAATTTTAGACCGATTTCTTTGCTACCTGCCCCTGCTAAGTTGCTTGAAGCCTATCTTAACCGTCATCTATCCACCTTCCTTGACTCCTCCGAGTTTCTAGATAGTTCTCAGCATGGATTCCGAAAATTTCATAGCACTGAATCTGCTTTGACTATGGTGGTCAATAATATTCGCTGTAGGGTGGACTCTGGCCAGACGACCATTTTGGTCCTACTTGATCTCACTGCAGCGTTTGACACCCTGTCTCCCTCTATCCTAACTTCTAGGTTAAGGGAGGCAGGGGTGGCTGGCTCGGCCTTGGATCTCCTTGACTCTTTCTTACATTCTAGAGAGCAAAGAGTCATGCTGGGAGAGTTCCTCTCCCCTGCCAAATCTTTGCAATGCGGGGTGACCCAAGGGTCTGCCTTAAGCCCTACTTTATTCAACATCTATGTGGCCCCCCTTGCTAGATTAGTAAGATCTCAGGGGATGGAGGTAGTGTCGTATGCCGACGACACTCAAATCATGGTGTCCCTAGCACACTCTGTTAGTGCTTCCGCTGCTAGTTTTAGGTCATGTATGCAGATGGTGGCAGAGTGGATGGTCCTAAACTCATTAAAGCTTAATGCCGACAAAACAGAGGTCCTGGTTTTTGGTAAGGATCAGGACATCTGGTCTAATGATTGGTGGCCTACATCTCTAGGAACCTGCCCTTCCCCCTCCAAGTCGGCTCCAAATCTCGGTGTCATCTTTGATACTTCGTTGACCATGGATTTGCAGGTCAGCAGGACGGTATCTACCTGTTGGGGAGTCATTATGACCCTAAAAAAAATTCTCCATTACCTTTCGCCATCGGCACGTAAGCAGACTGTGATTGCCCTTGTTGGTTCGAGGCTGGATTACTGTAATTCATTATACTCGGAGATTAATAAACATCTTATCTCGCGCCTCCTGGTTGTGCAAAATGCTGCTGCCAAATTCGTTTTGGCTCTCCCAAAAGATTCCTCCGCTACAGCTGCCAGGAAGTATCTTCACTGGCTCCCTATTCATCACAGGATTTCTTTTAAACTCCTATGCCTCACATACAGAGCCCTTCTCATCGGCCCCTCGGATGCTCTGGGGTCTTTGCTGACCCGTTACATTCCTAGTAGATATCTTCGCTCCTCGGATGCTAATCAACTGGTAGTCCCCCGAACCAAGAAGGTTAGATGGGGTAGCAGAGCTTTTTCTGCCGTTGCCCCGTTACTTTGGAATTCACTTCCTATGGAGATTAAATCTCAACCCTCTTTGGTTCTTTTTAGGAAATCTCTTAAGACCTGGTACTTTGAGAAGGCCTACCAGTAAGTTCCTTTTATTCTACAGTCAGTATTTTTTGGTAGGCGCCTTGACGCCCATTGGGCTTAGTAGCGCTATATAAGATTTGTTTCATTCATTCATTCATTCACGTATAATCCAAAATGGAGGAGCCCCGAGGTGCATGGGACCTCGAGCGGCTTAGCGAGGGGGAACAGGACCACACCACGAGGCCGGCTCCAACATGCGTCCCCCCCAGCTGAAGGCAGGGAGAGTCACCCATCTCCTTGGGGGTTCTCCTCGCCGAGGCGGAAGAATCTGGACAGGCCGTCAGCATTGGCGTGGTCGTTGCCGGGCCGGTGCTCCACGGTAAAGACCATCCCTTGCAGCGAGATGGACCATCGCAACAGCTTGGGGTTCTCGCCCCGCATTTGCATTAGCCACCGCAAGGGCCGGTGGTCAGTTTGGACTCTGAAGTGGGTGCCGAAAAGGTAGGGCCGGAGCTTCTTGAGAGCCCATACCACAGCGAAGGCTTCCCGCTCGATGGTGCTCCACCTCTGGTCTCGTGGCAGCAGTCGGCGGCTGATAAAGGCCACAGGTCGGTCGAGGCCCTCGGCGTCCACCTGGGAGAGGACCGCCCTGACCCCGTACTCCGATGCATCGGTCTGAACCACAAATTCCTTGCTGTAGTCAGGGGCCTGTAGCACAGGGGCAGCACACATGGCCGCCTTGAGGGCTTCAAAAGCGGTCTGACAGCGGGGCGTCCAGTGCACCGCCTTGGGCTGTTTCTTGGAAGTGAGCTCCGTAAGGGGCCCCACAATGCTGCCATAATCTTTAATAAATCGCCGGTAGTAGCCTGTGAGGCCTAAGAAGGCCCGGACAGCGGTTTGGGTTGCGGGGGGCTCCCACGCCTGGATGGCATCGACCTTTAACTGGAGGGGCGCCACCTGGCCACTCCCCACCTGGTGGCCCAGATAGGTCACAGATCCTTGACCGATCTGGCATTTGCTGGCCTTAATTGTGAGCCCGGCCCTTTGGAGAGCGGCCAGGACTTCTCTGAGGTGTCCTAGGTGCGCGGCCCAGTGGTTGCTGAAGACGGCAATGTCGTCGAGGTAGGCCGCGCTGAAAGCTTCTAGCCCGGCCAGGACCTTGTTCACCAGCCTCTGGAAGGTCGCTGGGGCGTTCTTCATACCGAAGGGCATCACCCGAAAGTGGTAGTGCCCATCGGGGGTGGAAAAGGCGGATCGTTCCTGGGCGCCGGGAGTGAGCTTGATCTGCCAGTACCCAGCGGTGAGATCAAAGGTGCTTAGGTAGCGAGCGGCCCCTAAGCGATCGATCAGCTCGTCTGCCCGTGGCAGGGGGTGGGCATCGGTCTTGGTGACTGCGTTCAGGCCCCGGTAGTCTACACAAAATCTGAGTTCCGGGGAGGTGCCGGGGGCAGCGGCCTTCGGCACCAAGACCACTGGGCTGGCCCACGGGCTGTCTGATGGCTCGATGACTCCGAGGGCGAGCATCTTGGAGACCTCGGTCTGTATGCAGGCTCGGACTCGGTCAGGTACTCTGTAGGCGCGGTGCTGCACCGGGGGGCTGTCCCCGGTGTCCACGTCGTGGACGCACCAGGGGGTCACCCCGGGCGTGAGAGAGAAGAGGGCCGCGAAGGGTTGCAGCAGCTTCCGGCAGTCATGGCGCTGTTCTGGGGTCAGGGTGGCGGAGAGGTGGACGCCTTCCAAGGAGCCGTCTTGGCCTGAGGACCCCAGGAGGTCTGGCAGGGGCTCGGAGTCGCTTTCGCCCCCGTCGTCGGTAGCCAGCAGCAAGCTTAGTTCAGTTCGGGCAAAGTGGGGCTTGAGCCGGTTGGCGTGTAGGACCCGGAGGGGGTTCCTCGGGGACTCCATGTCGACCAGGTAGGTGACGGGGCTCTTCCTCTCAACCACCTTGAAGGGCCCGGTCCACTTGTCCTGCAGGGCGCATGGGTCCACGGGCGACATGACCCAGACTTGCTGGCCCGGCTCGAACTCGATGGTCGAGGCATTTTCGTCATACCAGCGTTTCATGTCTTCTTGGCTGGCTTCGAGGTTGGCTTCTGCCAGGGCCCGGAACTTCCGAGTCTGGTTCCGCAGGGTCAGGAGGTACCGATAGACGTCGGGGGGGGGGCATCTTGGGCGTTCGCCTCCCAGCCCTCCTTGACCAGGCTGAGGGGCCCTCGGATGGGGTGCCCATACAATAGTTCGAAGGGGCTGAAGCCCAGGGATTTCTGTGGTACCTCTCGATAGGCGAACAGGAGGCAGGGCAGCAGGACATCCCATCTCCTCCTCAGGGGCTCTTCCAGACCCTTGATCATTCCCTTCAGGGTTCTGTTGAACCGCTCGACCAGTCCGTTCCCCTGGGGGTGGTAAGGGGTGGTGAATTTGTAGGTGACCCCACATTGTTGCCAGAGGGATTTCATGTATTTTGAAATAAAGTTCGTACCCCTGTCGCTCACCACTTCTCGGGGGAACCCCACTCTGGAGAAGATGCCCATCAGGGCCCGGCCCACCACTGGAGCTGTCACGGTGCGGAGTGGGATGGCCTCGGGGTACCGGGTGGCGTGGTCGACCAGTACCAGGATGAAGCGGTGTCCCAGGGCGGTCCGGGGGTCGAGGGGCCCCACGATGTCGATCCCTACTCGTTCGAACGGGGTGTGGATGGCTGGAAATGGTTGGAGGGGGGCCTTAACTCGACCCCCAGTCTTTCCGCTAGCCTGGCAGGTCTGGCAGGACCGGCAGTGATGGTCCACGTCTCTCCGCATTCGGGGCCAATAGAAATGGGTCACTAGGCGGCTGTAAGTTTTGTCTCGCCCGAGGTGTCCGGCGAGGGGCACGTCATGCGCCAAGTTCAGGAGGAACTCTCGGAATCGGAGGGGAACCACCAACACCCGGCCGGCTCCCAGTTCGGCGACTTTCTGCTCGCTATACAATAAGTCATTGTCCCAATAGATCCAGTGGGTTCCTGTGGGGTCCCCCGAGGCCTGGGCGGCCGCTTGCTGTCGGGCCCCCTCGAGGGACAGGCAGGCCTTTTGCTCTTGCTGGAATTGTTCGCGGGTGGGGCCCCGTCGTGGCGCCACTGGGCCAGCTCGGAGATCTCGCTGAAGGAGGCGGCCTCGTCGGGAGGAAGTTTGGATGGCCCGGCCTCATCGTCCGGTTCCTCCGTGCCGGAGGAGGGTGGTAGTTCTGGGCCCGTAGGCTCGTCGGGGGCCGCGGCAGCGGCAGGTTGGGCGGTCATGGACCGGGTGGTGGCGCAGGCCCACTCGGGCAGCCCTAGCATCCCCAGATGCTCTCGGCGCTCCACCTGGGCCCAGGGGGAGCTCTCTAGGTCATTCCCCGGGAGGCAGTCCACCGGGGCGTCGTCGCGGACCGTTAGGGTGCCTGACACTCCTCCCCACTCGAAGGGGATCCTGGCCATCCGGCACATGCTTTTGGTGTTGTCCGCGGTCCGGACAGGGCATAGGACATGCGGCAGGATTTGTTCGGGGGTCACCAGGTGGCAGCGGACAGCGGTTGCGCTGGCCCCGGTGTCCCGGAGAGCTTCGGCCCGTTGTCCATTGATGGTGACCCACTGCTGGTACTTCTGGGTGTTGCTTGGGATGGCAGCCCGGGGCACCATTTCTCGGGGGCCCAGGCATACGAGTGACATGGCAGCTGGTTCCCACTCGGGGGACCCGTCCTCGCGGTTTTCCTCCCTTTCCTCTCCTTCCCCCAGGGCTGCGGCGGCTATTTGGCGGGGAGGGGGCCCAGCGGTCCCGCTCCGCCGGTTCACAGGGCAGGCCGGGTCGCTCGCATAGTGGCCGGTCTGTTGGCAGCCGAAGCAGGTCACTGTTGGTCGGGGTCCAGGCCTGGCGATGGGGGTCCCCCTTCGGACCAGGGTCGGGGACGTGTGGTTGGCGGCTTGGCCTCGTGGCGGGCTTCTGGGCGGTCCGGTCAGGAAGTCTCGACTGCGGTGGGACCCCCCTCCTCCGCCCCGCTGGCGAGGAGGTCCCGTGGTACTCCGTTGGTAGTCCCCCACGGGGTTCCGGGGGACCCGGGTGTTGACCCAGCGGTCGGCTTCGGCAGCGAGCTTCCGGGGCTCGGTCAGCTTACTGTCCAGGAGGTGTTGCCTTAGTTCCACAAAGCAGTTGTTGGCGAGGTGCTCCCAGACAATGAGGTCGAACAGTTCGTTGTACGAGGTAACCTTGCTCCCTTTTATCCATCCTTCAAAGGCCCGGCTGAAGAAGTCCACGTATTAGACCCAAGTGGTGCCGGGGAGCTTCTTACAGTCCCGGAAGCGCTGCCGGTACATCTCGGCTGATAGTCCGTAGCGTGTGAGTAGGGCTTCTTTCATGTGGTCGTATGAGGTCATCACCGCGTCGGGGAGTTGCAGCAGGGTATCCTGGCCCTTGCTGAGGAACCTCCCCCATAGGCCGGCACCCCAATCCTTCCGGGGTACCCGATGGGAGGTCATGGCTACCTCGTAGGCTCGGAACCACTGCTGGATGTCGTCGTTTTTGTTGTATTCCTTGACGACATCCTTGGGGATATGAACCTTCGGCTCGGTTAGTGGCAGAGCGTCCCGGGCCCCGGGGGTGCCGGTCTCCCCCGTTTTGGATTTCAGTTCGAGTGCCTTGAGGCCCCTCTCGTGCTCGAGGGTTAGCCGTTTCTCTTCTAGTTCTCGCTGCCGTTTCTTTTCTTCGATTTCCTCCTGCAGCCGGAGTTGCTCCAAGGCTAGTTTTTTCTCTGCCAGCAGGAGTTCGCCGTCCAGCCGGAGTCGGGCGAGGTCCATTTCGTGTGTCCGGGCCCTCTCCCGTTCCTACATCTCCTCGTGGGACAGGCCGGCTTCCAGGATGCTTCGTCCCCCACCTGTCGGGGTTATGGTCTGTGGCCGGTTTCCGCCCCGGGCCGCGGTTCCTTCGGCTCGGGGGGGAGTGGTCTCGGATTCTGCCCAGGTTTTCAGGGCTTTCTGCATTTCTTCCTTGGTGCCCAATCCTGTGGTTGGGATCCCTTTGTCCTTGCAGAATTTTTTCAGTTCTTTGTGGGTGTATTCTTCCAGCTTTTCCAGTTGGAAAGTTGCGGCGATGGTTGCTTCTTGGTCGTTCATGGTTCCCTTCTTTCCGTCTGGTTAGGTAGTGGTTGCGTTACTTTGCTTGTACGATTGCGTCTGGCTCGGATCCCGTCGCTGGCCACCAAATGTTGGAGGGAGGACCACCGGGGAGTCGGGGGGGACTGCTCCAGCACCCTCCCTCCCGCAAAGTTATAGCCGAGCGCCGCTGAGAAGCCTCCTAGGAGAGGTCCTTCTCCTGAGATCGTATTAAGCCCAGTAACACCACCACACAGGACTCTGTATCAGTTGCTTATCTTGGTTCTTTATCGAAGGTAGCGCATTCAATATTTACAGGGGGATCGAGTGATCCAAAAAGAGTCTCAATGTCTTTAGGGGGATAGGGTAGCGGGTCAGTCTCAGTACCAGTCAGGTACGGGGAGGCTCTGCGCCAGACCTTGCGTGCTGGGCTCGAAGTAGCTCGGACGGGGAGAGCCGCGACGGCGTCTGCAGGGCTCGGGTGGTAGTTCCACTGGGGTCGAGCCGCGACACAGTCAGCAGGGCTCCGGTAGTAGGTCCACTTTAGTCGAGCCGCGACGAGGTCAGCTGGGCTCTGATGGTAAGTTCAAAAAGGTCGGGCCGCGACAGCGTCAGCAGGGCCCCAAAGGTTCGTGAAGGTCTTTAAGCACGGTGGAGCCGCGACGTCGTCAGCAGGGCTCAGGGTGTAGTTTCAGGATGAGTCTTTCCCCGTAGGGTCAGCCGCGATCCGATCAGCAGGGCTCTTGACTCCGGGATACAACTGTTGTCTTGTTGCCGGGTCGCCCCAGATATAGGACTGGAGCCCTTTGATGTCTGGACCCTTGCGCCCGGGGGGGGGGCGGAGAGGCCGGGTAGGGAGCGGCCAGACGCCCAGCAGGAGAGGCGCCAGGCCCCAGAGAGCTGTGGGGCGATCGCACCTAGGTGTGGAAGGACGGTTGGGGGTCCCATCGATACTGCCCCCCGCCGGGAGTGGGAAGGGTTCACGTGGTATCCCCCGGGCCAGGGGTTGGCGCCTCGATGTCGGACCTCGCTGGGACCGAGGCCGGGTGGAGCGGGGTCACGTCGGTGGTCACGTGGAGTGACGTATAATCCAAAATGGAGGAGCCCCGAGGTGCATGGGACCTCGTGCGGCTTAGCGAGGGGGAACAGGACCACGCCACGAGGCCGGCTCCAACACCCTTGTTAATGGTATGTGGCATTAAACCACACACCCAGCAATTGGTTGTATTCATGACTAGTTGGTGCTGATGCAGGAGCTGAATAAATGAGTTGTTTACAAATTCTGATCGTCTGGCTTGTTCATGTTCAGGCAGAGGGTGAAAAGAGTGTGAGGAGACAGTAGAAGGAGGTATAGGCTGTACAGTGGGTTCAATGGGCTCTTGAGAGGAGAAGAATACAAATCCTACAGTAAACACTACCATACTACATAATACAAACAGGCATAAAAACACAAAATGTTTGGTTTTCATTATTTTACATATTCTTGCTTTAAAGTTCATTTCCTCAGCGGGTCTCTCCATCTTAAAAAACTCCATCCTCTAATCGTGCCGCTCGCGGCGGGTGAGTTTCTTCTGCTAAGGAGTACGCCTGTTAGTCCAGAGAACGCCCTAGACCAACCAGAACCGTTGACCTAACGTCTCCGGCCTGTACCCCAAAGTCTTGGCACCGCGACCCTGCGGCTGAACCCGGATGGTGGTTCGAAAAACAAAAATCAAGAAAGTCCTTCAGATGGGAGAGCTATGGTATCAAGAACAAAAAGGTGAGGAAAAGAATATTTATTTGTCCATAGGCCTTGGTCTCAGATTGTAGTGGAGACGGCCAGGTACTGTTTGATCTTGAAACAAGAGTTCAGGCTCGGTAGTGTCCAATCGAATTGACGGTGGCACAGCTTCTTGCAAAATATCGTCACTTTCCTGTGCTGAAGTTGTGCCTTTTATGCGTGCATCACTGAACGGCACAAAACGAGGTACAGTGTCTGTTTCAGAGTCTGCAATACCCTCCTGGACCCACTGGTCATACGGCAGAGGCAAAGGGATCCTCTTCACGTGGGCGCCTTGGATTCAGTTCTTCTTCCCCTTTACTCGAACAGCTGATCTTGTAGATAGGAGTACGAGATGAGGACCGATCCAACGAGGCTCATCGTTGCTCTTGCGCTGAAATTTTTTCACCAAGACCCACGTGCCAGGGTCGATAGGGTGTCCTGGAGCCTCAGAGGCCGGGGGGAGAGTATCATGCACCTGTTGGTGTAAAACACGCAGTTTAACCATCAAATCATACAAGTAATCAAGCAGTACTGGATGCTCGATTTCACTGATTTTCGTAGGTCTTGGCACACCCCATACATTTGCCGGGCGGCCAAAAACAACCTCATAAGGACTAAGTCCCACTCGTGAGTGCACGGTCATTCTTGTGGATAGGAGTGCTAAAGGCAGAGCGTCAGGCCATTTAAGACCGGTGCTCGCCTGGATTTTGGCCAATTTAAGTTTTAGAGCGCCGTTGTAGCGCTCTACTAATCCAGCTGATTGGGGGTGATTTGCAGCGTGGAACTTTTGCTTTATACCTAGTCCCTCACACACATTCTTCATCACTTTACCCACAAACTCACTTCCATTATCACTCCACACCATTCTTGGCATTCCAAACCTAGGGAAAAATTCTTTCACAAGGGCTTTGGCTGTGGATAGAGCAGTATTATCTTTTAGGGGATAGGCCTCTATCCATTTTGAAAAAGCGCAAACAACCACCAATACATATTTCAGCTTGTTGCACCTTTCCATGTGAATAAAATCTAGCTGCAAAACTTCAAATGGGTATGATGGAGGCGCAAAATGACCAGCTGGAGTTGGGGTTCCCCTACCAGGGTTGTACTTCAAGCATACCATACAATTCTTGACCACATTCTCTACACACTTGGGAATTCCAGCATTCTGCCATACTGGAGCCAATAACTTACAAATTCCTTTCATACTGATATGTGCCATTCCATGTGCCATAGTAACTACTGGAAGCACATATGCATCAGGTAACAACCATCGCCGATGTTCTGACAAATCAACCCAACAACCATTCTCATCCAACTTACCCATTCTTTCTCTCCACTTGCTCAACTCTTTCTCTGTGGCTTCAGCTTGAAGGGACTTTACACTTTCTATTGTGTTTTCACACATTCCAACATCACTAACCCATCTTGCAGGGCCTGCAACATACATTCGAGTCTTCACATCTTTTGCTGTTTCTTTCGCGACTTCATCAGCAAACGCATTACCACGACCAACATCATCAGTGATTTTCTTGTGCGCACTGCATTTCATAATCGCAACTTGCAACGGTAGGGTCAGTGACTCAAGGAGATCATTCACCAACTTGCCATTCTGAATCTTAGCTCCATGCGAAGTCAGGAACCCACGTTCCTTCCATAATCGCCCAAAACTGTGGGCCACGCCAAAGGCGTACTGGCTGTCCGTATATATGTTCACTCTCATTCCTTCAGACAGCACGCATGCTCCCGTAAGGGCAATCAATTCTGCTGCTTGAGCCGAATTTTGTGGCACACGTGCAGTTTCCACAATCGTGTGCAAAGTAGTGATAGCATATGCAGCAGTCGTATCACCATTCGGGAGCTTTAAACACGAACCATCCACCCATAAGGTACCATCACACTCAGTCAGGGGAGTATCTTTGAGATCTACTCTCCCTTTCGTCTCTTCTTCTGTTCTGAACAGACAATCATGTTGCTCAATCTCATCTAGATCTGCTGGAATTGGCAATAATGTAGCTGGATTCAACGTGTTGCATCTCTTTATGTGTATGTGATTTGCTAACAGTGTCAGCTCATATCCAGATAATCGCGCACTAGTTAAGTGCTGCGTCTTGGTCCTGTTTAACAATGTGTCCACAGCATGTGGAACCATAACAATCAATGTATTATCCATTACTAGTCCAGCAGATTGTTGAATAGACATAGCTGCGGCAGCTGTGGCTCTCAGACAACTTGGCAATGCCCTCGCTACCGGGTCCAAGGTTGACGAAAAATATGCGCATGGACGCGGTCTGTCGCCAAAAGGCTGTGTTAACACTGATAACGCGCAACCATCTTTCTCGTGAACATACAATGTAAAAGGCTTGCTGTAGTCAGGGGTACCCAACACAGGAGCTGAACATAATGCATTACGCAATTCCAAAAAACTTTTCTGACACTCTTCAGACCATGGGATAGGATTCGGTGTGTCTTTGCATGTTAATGCTAACAAAGGTTTTGCCAACAAGGAAAAATTAGGAATCCAATGCCTACAGTATGAAGTAATACCCAAGAAAGCATGCACTTCTCTCTGTGTTCTTGGCACACTCAACTGTGCAATGGCTTGAATTCTTTCTGGGGTCAGTTTCCTTCCCTCCTTCGATAAGAGATGACCTAAGTAGGTCACTTCTTGTCGACAATATTGCAATTTTGAGAGAGACACTTTGTGATGGGAGGCAGGCAAATGACGCAACAATGACAATGTAGCTTCTTTGCAAATCTTTTCAGTATCCGCGGCGATCAGTAAATCGTCAACGTACTGAATGAGGATAGCGCCACTAGGTAAAACCAGTGCATCAAGCTGCGCTTTCAAAGCTTGGCTGTATATTGATGGGCTTTCACAGTAGCCCTGAGGAGCGCGTTTAAAGCGGAAGCTTCGACCTCCTAAACTAAAGCCAAAAATGTCTCTGCTCTCCTCTGCAATTGGGATGCTAAAGAAAGCATTCTTTAGATCGATCACTGAGAACCATGCAGCGGAAGCTGGAATCATAGTTAACAAGGCAGTTATATCAGGGACAACTGGAAACTGTGGCACAACAATCTTATTAACCTCTCTAAGATCAATCACAAATCTGTAAACAGGTGGCTGTGAAGGGTCCGTTCGTTTTAAGACAGGTAAAACAGGACTATTGCAAACGTTGCCTCTTGTCTCTTCAATCACACCCTTTTTAATCAAATCGCTGACAATTTCTAACAATGCTTTCTGACCTTCATTGGAGATCTTATACTGGGGAATACGTGGCAATCTGACATTGGCCTTTAAAGTTACCACATATGGCGGTATTTCCAAGAGACCCACATCATTGGGACCAGTAGCCCAAAGGACATCCAGAAGGGATGACAATTCAGGTGGCATTGCATTTTTAGACAATACATTGGGGAAATCACTTTCTTACCTAATGTAAGTTGTACTCCTGAGGGAGAACAATACAGCGTGGCATGCAATCTTTTTAGCAAATCTAATCCTAACAAATTCTCACCACAACCTGTTGTTAGGATGAGAGGTGCCTTTAGCTCGCAAGGTCCAACAGAAAGAGACGTAGGACTAGAAATCGGGTTCCTAACTGGGGCGCCAGAAAAACCTACTGAAACATTCATTTTGCCAGACAAAGGTGCGCCAGGGAGTTTTGAATGCATGATTGAACTCTTTGCAGCACCAGTGTCTAGCAGAAAGGGCTCCGTTACATTTGCTGTAGTTACTTTAACATAAGGTCCGCTCTGATCCACTGGCACTGAAACAACTCCCTCTCTCTGTCTACGGCTGTCCTAGTAATCATTATCCTCTACATTGTCGTCTTCTGCATAATAATCATTATTGTAGTACTGGGCTGTATTACCAGTCGCGTTGGCCTGCTGATCAAAGCTATTTATGGTATTTTGAGGCGTAAGAGGACACGCGTTCTGGAGAACATTTCCACGCCCTCTGCCTCTAGGAGCTTGCTGACCACCTCTACCTCTTGCGCCATACGCATTACTGTTACGCTGCATTAATTTAGGGCAGCTATATTTAAAATGACCTTCCTCTTTGCAAAATGAACATTGGTTGGGACCTACAGGGATTCGTGGTTGATAATACCCATTCATTTGCTGATTATTCTGAAACTGTTGGGGCTGGTGATAGACACCTTGTGTTTGCCTATAATTATTCTGTCCTCCACGTGGCGGATAGGCCTGCTGTAAAAGGACCTCTGTTTTTAGTTCTTTCGTTTTCTTATCTGTTCCATCCTTCTCATCTTTGTCTCTATTTTCATAATACTGTGCAGTAGCCAGTATTTGCGCTGAAGAGGAAACAGCCCAAGAACTTTCTGAGTCTTTTAATTTTTTACACAACTCGGGAAGTAGATTCTGCACAAATTTATCAACAAATAACCGTTGGCCACCTTCAGTACTCATGTCTTGACCACTGTGGTCGATAAAAGTTTCTTCAAACCTGGTGAAAAAATCAGACACTGTCTCATCTTTCTTCTGCTTACATGCGGATAGTTTATCCCAATTTACGCGCATCGCAGGCAATATAGTTTTCGTGTAGGTGATAATTCTACCAGGGAGTTCTGCTACTAAAGGGTCAGGTTTCGCGCCACCAACTTGGCCAGCATCTGCAGCAATGATATTAGCCCATGTGTTACCCAATTCTGCAGCGTGATCTACATTACGAATGGATCCCCATAAAGGCTGTGGAACCACATTCCCAAACAGCTTATCTATGTCAGCCAAATTCATTACACATGATTCTGCAGTTTGTGATAACTCCTTATAATAACCGGTAGGGTTTTTACGGGGGTCAGGCAATGTCTGCTTAAGCGCTAACACCTCAGAACGCTTCCATGGGACATGCACCCAAACACGCTGAAAATGAGCTAAGACAGGTGGAACAGCATTTGGATCAGCAGGTCTCCAAACGGGGGGAACCTCACGCATCGGATATTGGCGCGCTTTTACCTTCTTCCCCACAGGGAAATCCTGCTCAAACAACGACTGCTGGCAATCATCATTCCTCAAAGATAATAAGGTCGCAACTGTTTTATTCAAATCGGGGCCCACAATCGTGCCTTTTCCAAAATCGAATCTCACTCGACATAACTCCTGCGGGTTTGGATCTCTACCATGATCATCCAATTCCTCACAGAGGATTTCATACATTTTCTCGAACACATACCTCTGTTTCGGGGCATCCCATTGGTGAAAAACGTCAACAACTGACTCCACCTCATAGAGTGAAGAAAAAATAATCCACCTACGCGCCATATGATCTAATACCTTTTTCTCTTCAGGATCAGGCAGCTGACTGCGCAATTGCTTACGTTGTAAACCAGGGGTCGCACTAGATGACCCAAAGAGAGGCGACATTAAAGTAGTCACTACATTGGCTAGTCGTTGTCGTGCTGAAGGAGAAGTTGAAGCGACAACGGGGTGATAGACAGAGGGAAGAAAAACAGATTCAGATACAGGTACCTGGGTCGTGTAAGAAGGAGCGCCAGGGGAAGCCGCTGGCGTGCTAGGCAAAGTCGCAAGAAGCGCGGGGGTGACAGGTAACAAAACTGGCGGCCCTTGAGAGGGCTGCACTGCCGGGGTAGGAGCCAGCTGAGGAGGAGCTGGCGGCTGTGGGAAGGCTTGCGGCATATTTACTGGAGGCTGCGCATTTACAAGCTGTGGAGGCGCGGTAGCATTTTGCGCATACGGGGGTGGCGAACTTAGCAAATGGGACATTAGGGAATCTTTCTCCTTCTCTTTTGTCTCATCTTGCACAAGGGGTGACAAAACAGGGAAACATTTATCAATCCCTAGTTTGCGCTGTCTATGTAACTGTTCCTTCATTTGTTCCTCCTCATTATCTTTAAGTTGCACAGCTGCTTGCATCACTGACATACCTCTTTCTTTCTTATTCTTTTTTGCTAGCTTAATTTCCTTCTGTTTGGCTTCCTTTCGCCATAGGCGGAAAGAATCAAACATCGCCGGCCGGGCTTTCTTTTTAAACAATTTAACTTCCAAATTATCTAAGATATCTGTATCGAAACTACCATTTTGGGGCCATTTTAAAACACCGTCCTTTCTGGTGTAACGGATCCATACTTCATTATATGCAATGGGGCCCACGCCATGTTTTACATAAAGCTCATAAGTAGGAGTTCCAATTGGAGGAACCGGACATGAATCCTCTAACTGGAAATCCCTTCCACAACCCAAACAAAACAATCTACAAAATACACTAGAACCAGGCATCTTCGCTCACTAGTCTAGTTTCAAACGTCAAAGGATTATCGATTACGATAGTCTCATGAATACACGAGTCCTCTGGCTTTGGGACTTGCAAGCACCAAATCAAAATGATCCCGAAGGATACCAAATTCAAACTAGGAGACGCTCCACTTATACTTAACTGAATATTGATGATCGATGGCGTCACCAGAAGACTCTCTTGATTGTTTCGCTCTACCAAAAAATCGTCAAGGGTCCAAATCAGGGCAGCAGTCCTTCGTAGCCGTCGGGACGCGGAGAACCTCGCAGAAAAGACTTTTGGACCACGTCGACATGCAGGGGTCGATGAAGTGGCGGCCTTGCTCCAGAATTTCCACACGAAGCTCCTCACGAACCTCTGGCTTGGACCGGTACCGCTGAAATCGCGCCGAGTTGGGCGCCAACTGAAGTACTGGGTATTTTAAGCCCAGCGGTGCAGGGGAACACACCCTATGACTTCGGGGTCCTTCCTGTTTCAGACCTACAGAAACAGAGTCTTCTGGGTGAAGTCAAAGATCAGTTTATTGGCTGCAGACCAATTACAGGTATCCTAGAAGTACAACAGCGTGTATGTTCTCAGGAGACTGCTAAAAATCACAGAAACGGGCTTCTCCTTAAATACAAAATATCCTGCTTCAGGCACACATTCCTTGGTTTACGATATGGCCATTACATGTATACATTACAAACGAAAAGGCAGAGTCATGATGACCATCCCACATTCCAGTTAAGCCAGCCCGCAATTATTTACCCAGCAAGGCTCAGATCCCACATCAGATATCGATAGGCGCCAATAAACATGAGCATCTCCTGTTTGGAAAACAAGCCATAAAGCAGGAACAGTCAGGTGCGAAAGAGATTAGCTGGAGGCTCGTGTTTAATGTAAAGGCTTTATGGTGTGTCAAGCCCTGATGCTAATCACAGGTGGCCAGAGGACGGGGAACTCGTGAGACCGGACTGACCTGGGGCAGCGGAGCCAAGCTGCCCAGGTCACAGAGAAGTCAAAGGAAAGCACATGTGCTCTAAAAGGCTCGTATTTGCTTCATGCTATGTAGCCTATGTGAGGGCAACCATAAGATGGCCACCGCTCTAAGATGGAACCCACGTAGTGATGTATAATAACGTATACACAGTGCATTCATAGCTAAAACGTTACACAAAGCACTTGTACATACCGCATTAACCATTCGCGGTTCACTAATACCGGGATAGACAGGGGTAGGGCCCTGCCTCCTACGCGGTCCCAAATTCTAAAGTACGACAAAATGCTCTCGGTTGTTGAATACCGTGCTCAATACTAGGAGACAGGTTCTTTGTAGGGGTGTCATAGGAGTTTGTACTCACTGCCTGACAGCCGTAATGAAACAAAGCACTGCCTGGAATATTTTAAACCACTAATTTAGGCACTAAGCCATAAACCACTAGCAATCCAATGAACGAACAAACAGTAAGAAGAGCGCATTGCACCAGCTTAAGAAGCCACACTACATCACTTCCACATGAGAACATCGATCTGAGTAGTTTTAAATCGGCAGTGTAGCTGTCCGAGTTGAAAATGTATATTTACCGGACTCTGTGCCGTGCTGCAACCCTGAACCAGCTGTGGGCCCTTGACACGCCCGACGCTGCCATTTTGGATGGTGGCCCAGCTCTGAGAACCACAGAGTGTTTCACGGAGTCCTATTTACTCAGCAGCCTGTGCAAAATACCAGTTCAAGGAAATGACTTGCAATTATCCCATTATCCCCCCTTCTCAGCCCGTAGCCGTCCGAGTTGAAAATGTGTATTTACCGGACTCTGCGCCGTGCTGCAACCCTGAACCGGCTGTGGGCCCTTGGCACACCCACCGCTGCCATTTTGGATGGTGGCCCAGCGCTGAGAACCACAGAGTGTTTCACTGAGTCATATTTACTCGGCAGCCTGTGCCAAAATACCAGTTCAAGGAAATGTCTTGCAATTATCCCATTATCCCCCCTTCTCAGCCCGCCCTACATTGGAAAAGGGACCAATTACATGCACAACCTCAGTTTTCTCAGGACGAGCACCTGGCAAAGGGAGTCGGCTTCTGTGAGACGGAGACCTTTGAAGTAACTTGCGCACACTTGTCGGCCAGCCCTGAGAGGCCATAAAAAGCCAGCACCCCCTGCGAGCCCCTCTGCCCGCCCCTCGGCCCGCGAGAGCTGCGCGCCGCTCTGAAGTGGGCGGGCTATAAATAGCGCCTGTGGGAAAGGCCGCAGCGGAGCTTGCGTCCGGGCAGGGCTGCAGTGTGCCCGCAGGTGGGATCGGGAGAGAGGATTATCGGACAGAAAACAGGGATAAACATGGGAAAGGGTCACAGCGCGGACAGGAATAGACCTCAGGCAAACGTGGCGACAGAGGGCTGGCTGGAAAAGTATCCAAACACCATGGGCACTTTACAGCTGGAGCAGGACTGCAGCAAAAGTAAAGAAATAGAAAAACATTTTATTTTTCTATTTCTTTACATTTGATGCAGCAATAGGTCTTGCATTTACAAAAGTTTAAGCTATTGGCATTGTATATGACAGTGCTTTTTATTTGTTTTAAAACACAAAACACAAAAAAAGTCATTGTCCTTTACAATGCTAATAGCTCAAACTTGCATAAATGCGAGACCTATTGCATTGCAAATGCTTGTTACTAATGTTGTGCTTTCAACCTCTTCCAGTTAGTAGTAGAAATGAGTAGGAAACCAACAGTTGAAAGAAAAAAATATTGAAATTGAGTTGAAAAAAACAGCCATTTGTGTCCAAGTTTTCACCTGTAACATATTCTAACTATGCCAGATTTTTTAAAGCAATGCACCGTTACGTCCGCTGCACCCTTCTTCTTGCAGGGATATAGATGGCTTGTAGATTTACCTAGAACCTGAGGTACCCAGAGCCAATAACTGAGCTGCACCGTGCAATGTTTTTTCATTGTGTACCTGGTATACAACAATTCATATGGCAAAATATAAAATGTTAAAACGAGGTATCAAGTAAACCTTTGTATTTCCGAAATGGGCACCATATATGGAGTTTAGAAACCATGGTTATTTGCGCATCCCTGAATGTGTAGGTACCAATACTAGCATGTAAATTAGAGGGTATTTATCAAAATGACTACTTTTTTTCTTACACACTGTCTTACATTTGGAACTTTCTGGAATTTGGTTAGTCTGACATTTGGAAATCATCTTGTCCTGAACACGGTGAGATTTCTCTTCAATACAGAGACCATTTCTTGTTTAAAATAAAAAACTTCAGACAGTGTTACAATGTATTTGCCTTAAATGTACCTCCTTTTGTTCAACAGGGCTACAAATTATCAAGCCTATCCTTGCCTACGCAGAATCCTGTGAAACCTTACGGTGAGCTTTATTCCAGAAACGTGATTGTTCACATTGCCTAAATACTTTTCCCTAGCTAGCCCTCACTGTCACCAAGTTAACAATAGTTGACTGCCGGGCTCTATAATGAGCTGTTTATTTTTACACTGTAGGAAGCAACAAGGGATATTATGCTCTTTTAAGTTGGCACTAGCTGCTGCTATCTTGACTCACCAGTAAAGTTTACACTTTGGCCCTGCAATTATTCCTGGTCACCACACCCACAGTGGTCCCCAACAGAGTGGATAGGACCTTCTAATATTCAGCCAGTATGTATTCAGTATTTTCCTTTTTCTTCATCATTCAATACTTTCAGTTATTCAGACTGGTAACCTTATGCATTTCCTCAGTCCCCAGGTTACCACAGTCCTTATGAGACCCTAGCATTTGATTTAGGGTCGAAACGCCATCGACACACAAAAAAAGACAGACCGTACTTTTGTATGTTATGTTATATGGCTTATAGAGCGCACAGCTGCCCCAGCAAAGGGGCGTCCTGGCGCTAATAACAGTCAGAGGGTGGGGGACCACCAAAGAACAAACAGCCTAAAGTGAAGGGAAAAGATGGGTTTAGGTTGCCATGTGGAATGCCAGATAATTGTTTAGGCTACGGATGGACAGTGGAAGAGAGTTCCAGAGCTTGGCCGCCAGTGCGCAAAAGGCACGTCCCCCCGCCCGTGCTCTCCTCACCCTAGGAACCACCGCCAAGTATTGGCCCATTGAGCAGAGGTTGCGGGGGGGGGGGGGAGTATAAGGTAAGAGCAGAGTGGCCAAGATGGCCGGGGAAGAGGACTTAAAGATCTTAAAAGTGATGCACAGAAATTTGAATTCCACCCGTCTGGCCACCGTCAACCAATGTAGTCGGCGGATGGCAACAGAGGTGGAACAAGTCCTCGGGAGGCCAAGAAGGGTTCTGGCCGCCGTATTCTGGCCTCTCTGTAATCTAAGCATCTCGGAATTATTAGCCCCCAAAGTATAGCTAGTTGACGTAATCCAATCTCAACAGGATGGCAGCCTGGATGATGACCTCCCGAGTAGACGGGTCAAAATATTCTAGCAATGGTTTGAGCCCACGCAGAATAGCCATACAGGTCCCTGCCACTTTCTTGGTGTGGGCCTGGAAGCTGAGAGCGGAGTCCAACCAGACTCCCAGATTCTTTACTATCTGTTTGGGGATGGGGAGAAGGCCCGCAGTAGTAGGCCACCACTGTTCACTCGCCATCCCGCCCAACCAACAAGATTTCAGTCTTGCTAGCGTTGAGCTGCAGACATCCACTCAGAGATGGCCATAAAATTGCTCCGAAACATGCTGGCACCCTGAGCTGAATTGCCAGAGAGTGCCACAACCAACTGAGTATCATCGGCGTATGATATCCGTGTCAGGCCTCTGTTCCTAGCCACTGCTGCTAAAGGTTGAACATACAAACTAAACAGCGTAGGGCTCAACGCTGGGCCCTGTGGCACCCCTTGTTGAATGGTATGAGTCTGAGAGGAAAAAGGGGGAGCCGGCACCTGAAAGGTCCTTTCAGAGACGAAGGAGGCAAACCAGTCAAGGGCCGACCCCAAGATCTTCGCCTCCTCCAGCCGTTGCAGCAGAATCTGGTGTGAGACTGTATCGAACACGGCACTGAGATCTAATAGAATCAGTGCAGACGTACGCCCCTCATCCAGTGCAGCTCTCAGATTTTCAGTCACTACCAGGAGGGCTGATTCTGTGCTGTGGCCAGGGCGAAAGCCATTCTGGGAGATGTCCAGGATGTTGTTGTCTTCAAGTAGCCTGTCATAATAAAGTTGACATGGGACTCAGTAATCTTAGATATCCATGGCAGGAGAGATATGTAACGAAAGTTCTCCAATTTAGTTGTAACCAGAGAAGGCTTTTTTAACAGGGGGGGGTCACCCTGGCTTGTTTCCATGTCCTCGGAACAACTACTCTGGACAGGGACAGATTGATCACCTGACACAGTGGGGCCAGAAGCAAGGATAAGGAGTTCATAAAATGCTCTGGTTTATGGGGGTCAGCAGGAGAACCTGATTTCACCTTGCCCGCATAACACACGCAGCTCGTCCTGCAAGATGGAAGGAAAGGACGCAAGAGTGTAGGTGGTGCAGGGGCTGAACCCAGGACTGGGGAAACTGGCGAGAAAGAATTGTAGATATACTCCACCTTTTCCACAAAAAAGGAGGCAAGAGCCTCACATTGCTCATCCAATGTAATGCGAGGTGCAGGGGGTAACCCTCCCTGTTTGAGATCTTTAAATATACCACGATATATTTAGCAGGATTTTTACTGCCCTTGATCTCGGCTGCATAGTAGGCTGCCCGCTCTGACTGGACAGCCCTGTGGTAGACTTTGGTGACTGCCTGATAATGCCCCTTGGCAATAGTCATAATCACGTTCTCCACACCCGTTCCAACCTTTTGCAGATTTTACGCAAGCTGGCTAACTTGTCACTGTACCATGGACTGGACTTGGTGTTACGACACTTAGACCACCTGGCTGGAATAAGCACGTCTAGTGGTCGACGGATCCAGTCCGACAGTGCTTTGTCAGCCAAGTCCGGATCATCCGGTATATTAAGGACATTTGTGGACAGAAGGGTGTGAAATTGTTCGATCTTTAGCTTGTGCCAAGGGCGCCTGTAGGAGGAGTGCAGAGCCACCTTTTGAGAGGGCTCTTCCCCAGTGAGAAACATAGATATCATGTAGTGGTCTGACCAGCACATTGGGGCTGGGGTATTAACTGTGAGGGAGCGGAGATTAGAGAAAACTGTATCCAGCAAATGGCCGGCACAACAAACGGACCGATTCTAGGAGTACAGTTCTAAACTCTTTAGAGGGACCTGGGGGCCGATAGATCAGTAGTCCAGACAGGGTAAAGCCTGCACTAAAGGAAATCCCAAAGCATGCGCACTCACAGCCAACCATAGCCATTTTGGTGAAGGTACAGGTATAACAAGATAAAAAAATTACTGCAATACCACCCCCCTAGAGTCTTTGTTAAGAGTCATGATTTTGAAGCCATGGGGGAGTGCCAGACTGGGCTCAGCCACCATGTCAGCTGAAAGCCAGGTTTCCGTTAAAAAAAGAGCATCCGGAACTTCATACTGCAACAGCTTATAGACGTTGAGAAAGTGTTTCACTAGGGAGCGGCAATTCAAGCTACAAATCTTAATATTGTGCCCCACCCAGGGGGATTCCATACAATGTAGGGTAATGGCCCCAGAATCAAAGGTGCAGTGTAGACAGCAAAAAGGACCTTCGGGTGCCTTGCCCAGAGAGTCAGCACAAGGTATCACTGCCTCCCTAATAACCAACAAATCACCTCTAGTATAGGTGGGAATATCTCTACCTAAACTGCCAGCCTGTCTGGCGGTGGCCAGGCGTGGATGGGCGCAGACGGGCTTGACTAAGGCGCGCGCGCTGCACGCGTCTGCTGTGCATCCACGTTCCCACCATACTAAGTAGGTGAGCGCTGATGGCGAATACAGCCCCCTGCGACCTGGAAATGCGTCACCCAGAAGGGAGGTACAGAAATCTGATGACGCCCTCCACAACAAACGGCACCCAGCCGCGGTGAGCAACAAAAGTACGTTTCAAAATTAGGTTGATGTTTATACATTAAAAATAGGCTAAAAAGTGCACCGCAAACACATTAAAGCAGCGCGCTACACACTGTGAGTCTCACAGAATAAAATACAGCATACATAAAACAGGTGTTTGCCAGCAATCTGTTAATTCCTATGTCTCTTCCATTGTATTGAGTATAATTGGCTGTCTTTTGAATGAAATAACCAATTCCGTCGTTCATGTTCATATTATTCACCACAATTTTTTCCTTCTTGTTTGGTTTTGGTTTTCTTTCACTTGGAGCTTAATTTTCTTCTTTAAAAAAATCTGTCACTCACATTTTTCCAAATGTTAAAGACTGCATAGTTGTCTTTTTCTAAGAAAAATAAAATTTGGTTGAGCTGAATCGAAGTACACTACAAGATACTGGCTTCTCTCTTTAAATTAATGTTTATATTGATTAAGTCAAGACAAGAACATTTCTGTCATAAAAAGTGTAACTGAAATGTTGATATAGATCAAGTCCACACAGAAAATTATGTGTCACTGCAATGTTTTCTTTAAATGAGTTCCATGTGAATACCTGTTCCAAGGTCACTTGATACACATGTTCACATAAACATTAGGGTTGCTCTTGTTTTTGTTGAATTACATTTGGAAAGCACAAATGCAGAGAAAGACAATTGGTAATAACACTTGTTCTACTAGGAAACAGCCCAAAACACAATGTAGACACATCACATTTTTCCACTGAAAACTGACTTTTTTCTTTTTTTAAATGTGCGTAGCTGTGAATTTTGGGCCCTAGCTCAACCGGCACTTGGGGAAACCTAGCAAACCTGTCCTTTTTTTAAAGCTAGACACCCAGGGAAATCCAGGATGGGGTGACTTGTGTGGCTCTCACCAGGTCATGTTACCCAGAATTCCTTGCAAACCTCAACATTTGTAAAAAACAAACATTTTCCTCTCAATTCTGTTATGGAAAGTTCTGGAATCTGAGGGGAGCCACAGACGTCCTTTCACTCAGCATTCCCTCAAGTCTCCCAATATAAATGGTACCTCACTTGTGTGGGTAGGTCTACTGTCTGTGACAGGAAATGGCCCAAAACGCAAAGTGGGCACATCACATTTTTCCACTGGAAAAAGTACTCTTTTTTTGGCAATGCGTCTAGCTTTAGATTTTGGGCCGTAGCTCAGCCGGCACCTAAGAAAACCTAGCAAACCTGTACAACTCTTAAAATAGTTACCCAGGGGCATCCAGGATGGGGTAATGTGTGTGGCTTTCACTGTGTTCTTTTACCCAGAATCTCCTGCAAACCTTAACATTTGTCTAAAAAAAAAACACATTTTCCTCACATTTCTGACCAAATGTGAGGCCACCTGCGTTTTTTTTTTTGGTCCCTGGCTTGGCAGCCATGTAGAAAAACCTACCAAACAAAGACATTTCTGAAAACTAGACACCCAGGGGAGTCCAGGGAGGTGTGGTGCGCTTGGATCCCCCAACATTTAATTACCAAGAAACCCCTGCAAATCTCACATTTAGATAAAAAATCAAATTTTCCTCATTTCTGTGTCGGCTCGCCGACCCAGCACAAAGTTCCTACCATCCAGCGTTTCCCTTGGTCTCCCAATAAAAATGATACCTCACTTATGTGGATGCTCAAAGCAGAGTCAGCCTAAAAATATATAAAAAAGGAAAACTGCACTTATGAACATGCTTTGGTGCCCCCTCAATCTCTACACATTTTTAGCCCTTCCCTGTTGCAGGGACTTGGCCCACCCACACAAGTGAGGTAGACTAAGGGTAACGTGAGGAAACTGTGATTTTCTTAGCTAAATTTGAGGTTTGTAGGGGATCTGGGTAAGAAAATGTTGGAGGATCCACACAAGCCACACCTCCCTGGACTACCCCGGGTGTCAAGTTTTCAGAAATGTCTGGGTTTGGCAGATTTCCACAGATGGCCACCAAGTCCATGACCAAATACACAGGTTTCTCCAATTCAAAACCAGGATTTGTGATCAATAATTTGATTTCTACATAATGTGTTTTGGGCCCTTTACTGTCAAGGGCACTTGACCCACCCACACAAGTGCGATATAATTTATATCGGGAGACCTGGGGGAACACTGGGTGGTAGGAAATTCGTAGTCTCTTTCTGATTCTGGAAGAATATGGCACAGTAATGCAAGGAACATGTGTGATTGTAGTCACTTTTTGAGGTTTGCAGGTAATTGTGGATAAGAAAACTTGTTGGAATCCACAAGAGGCACACCACACTCTACTCCCCTGGGTGTCTAGTTTACGAAAAATATCTAGAGTTGGTAGATTTTCTAAAGAAACAACCCCTTTGCAGAGGAGGACAGAAAAGACAAATATTATTGCACTACAATCTGTTCCTCAAGTACACACATATACTGGTTGGATTTGGCACAGGGTGAGTGAAAGGTTAAAAATGTATATTTTATTAACAAGAGATTTCACAGAAATTAAATACACTGTTAATAATTGAAAGGTCAAGAAACTGAACCAATGTCTGAAAGCTTGCGAGCTGTAAAGACGCGACAAGGTACCAACTGTTTTACAGGCGATTCTCACACCACTTATACGTGGCACACACAAGACCATTCACACTGCCAGTCATGGGC